>NW_024870919.1:2077500-2110000 GCF_019054845.1 Dipodomys spectabilis | reverse complement strand
ATGCCTTTTCTAGTTTTCTGGAAGCTTTGGAAATCCAAGCACATGTTGGATATCACAAAGCTTCCAGTCATCTAGGGCTGGTAAAGTTCATCAGATTTTGAAACCTTTGACCTCTCCTAGTTGGGCCCTGGGTGACTAGGTTTTAGGGTTGAACACAGGGCCTGGGTGCTGGCAATGAGCTCAGAACAGAAGTCTAGTGCTTTACCATTTTGTGTCACAGCTTCACTTCTGCTTTCTCTCTCTCTCTCTCTCTCTCTCTCTCTCTCTCTCTCTCTCTCTCTCTCTCTCTCTCTCTCTCTCTCTCTCTCTCTCTCTCTCTCTATGTGTATGCATATTATAGTCCTGGAGCTTGAACTCAGGACATGAGCACTGTACCTAGTTTCTCTTCTACAAGGATTGCCCTTTCCTACTTGAACCACAGAGGCACTTCAGGCTTTTCCCTAGTGATGTGGTGCTGAGAAATCAAGGCCAGGGTTTCATATATGCAAAGCACTATACCCCTAAGGCACATTCCCAGCCCTCTACTTCAGTTTGTTAGTGTGTATCTATTTTTTTTTATTATTGCCAGTTGTAGGAGTAGAAAGCTGGGCCTCGGGCTGTCTCTGAGCTCTTCAGCTCAAATCTTGTTGTTCTACCACTTGAGCCACAGAACCACTTCTGGTTTTCTTGTGGTTCAATGGAGCTAAGTGTCTCAAGGACTTTCTTTCCCAGGCTAGCTTTGAGCCATGATCCTCAGATCTCATCCTCCTGAGTAGCTAGGATGATCAGCATGAGCCACAAGCACCTAGCTATCACTTCAGGTTTCTTAGTGGTGAATTGGAGATAATAGTCTCATGGGACATTTTGTGTCTGAGATAGTTTGGAACTCAGATCCTCAGATCTCAGCTTCCTGAGAAGGCAGGATGACAGACCTCTGCTGTAGAACACTAGACCATGACACTCTGTTGCAAGAGGTTCCTTGGCTCCACGTGGTGAAGTGCTATCCATGAGCTCAAGAGGTAAGGGTCAGTGCTTAGGCCCTGAGTTCAAGGTTCATGACTGAGAAAAACAAAACAAAACAAAACAATTTTCTGCAGGAGACACCTCAATAGTCTTCAGTAATACATAATTTTGTCCCTCCCATGGGGACATATCTGATTGTCAATACTCTTATCTGCATAATCATCTCAGTTGTGGAGTTCTTACAAGGACAAGGTGAAAGAATGCACCCTTTGATGGACAAAACATATAACACACTTTTTTTTTTTATTCTGTCGTGAGGCTTGAATTCTTGGCCTGAGCTCTGTCACTCAGCTCTTAAGCTCAAGGCTAGTGTTCTACAATTTTAGCTACTGCACCACTTCTGGTTTTCTTGTGGTTTATTGGAGATAAGGTTTTCACCGACTTTCCTGCCCGGGCTGGCTTTGAACTGCAATCCTCAGATCTCAGCCTCCTGAGTAGCTAGGATGACATGCATGAGCCACCGGTGCCTGGCTCCACATAACCCTCTTTACAGGGTTCAGCACACAGCATCTTGTGAAAGACTCAGCACCCAGCACCCAATGCAGGACTCAACACACTGAAGCCGGTGAAGGACTCAGCACATTACATCCTGTGCAGGATTCAGCACACAGCACCCCGTGAGGGACTCAGAACCCCAGGAAGGACTCATCACATAGCTGTATCCCACAAGCTGTCATTAGTATTAGGGTGCTTTCATCAGTATCACGATTCTTTCAGAAACACAACACAAACTGCACAAAGTTCACATCTAATAATTTAGAGGGGTGTTTTTTTGGGGGGGAGTCACCCACAGGGATTGCACTAAAATGTTGGGGGTACTATCCTAAGATCTTTTGCTCAAGGCTAGAGCTCTACCATTTTGAGCCACAGCTCAGAGTTTCACAGACATCCTGCCAGGGCTGGGTTTTAAACCCACCAGTGTCAGGTCTCAGCCCCCAAGTATCTTGGATGACAGGGGTGAGCAAGCCAGCAGCATCTGGTTCCATGGCGCTTGGTTGCAGTGGTATACATCTGGGTATTCAGATTAGATTGCAGCTGTCAGCACCAGACACCCAGCTTGCTCTGTGATGAGGTATTTGAAGTCCTATTCTTATATAGTTGCAGTCACAACATTCAATCTTTTTTGGTGCCCGTCCTGGGTCTTGAGTAAGGCTCTACACACACTCCCTAAGATTTTATGCTCAAAGCTAGTGCTCTACTGCTTGAGCAACAGCACAACTTCCGGATTTTTATGTGCATGTGGTAGTGAGGAATCGAATCCAGGGCTTTGTATGTGCTAGCCATCACTATATAGCACTGAACCACAGGAGTGACGTTTATAAACAGATAAATATGTAGATTGGCATATATATGTGTCTACATATATATGTAGATGTATAAATATATGTATATGTATAAAACAAAAGAAAGATGACTGTATATTATGAAATTACATAAATTATATTACTGCCAATTATTGAAAAATTATTCCTTCGACTTTTAAGTATCATGGTTGAATACATAATAAAGTATTAATTGAAAATTAGTCAATGTAGTATATGTATATAGTCAATGTGTATAATTTTATACTATATTCATACACTAACTACTAACTTAATTGTTACTTTTATAACATTTATATGGATGTATATTGGAATGCGTTTCTTAGAATCTCCCACCAATCATTAGTGGCAGTCCCAAGATTTGACCTCCAGGCTTAAGTTGAGGTTTCAGCTATGGCTACCATAATAGCCAGCCAAACATCAGCATGTAAGGTCATGTACACTTTCTGGGCCTTGTCAATTAGACCCAGGATGGTCACACTGCAAAGCGAAAAAATGTAAAACCACCTTCTGGAACTTCTCCTTTTTATCCTTCTCCTTTTTATTTTTATTTTTTGCTAACCCCGAGATTTGAACTTGGGTCCTAGGATCCCAAGGTCAGCTGTGGCAGAGATGCCAAGACCTGAGTTCAAGCCCCATGTTTGGCCAAAAAACATAATAAAATATAGCCGTGGCTTGGATTTATTTTGGAATTTTTTGGAATTTTTCTGGCTGGCATGGGATTTGAACTCAGGGTCTGGGTAACTCTGTGGCATTGTAGGTGAAGGGGAAGCTCTCGGTCCTTGAAGACAAGAAATTCCGACCAGTTCCCAGGGCCTGAATTGAAGCCCCAGCACTGGAAAAAATGATATTCATATATGATCACTGTTTACATACATGGGTTTAGTAAGTATGACATTTATTACCCTTATTTATTTATTATTATTACACATATAACATTTCATTTATTACATCCTATCACACAGGATATATTTGCATATGGATTATACATCATACTGAGACCCAGGAATTTTTTTCAAGAAAAAAAATGTGTCGAAAGTGGTTTCTTACTCCATGAATAAATTTTTGGCCATGCTGGGATTTCAACTCACAGCCTACAATGGCCAATCCATAAATGGGGTCAAAGTCTGTATATATATATATATACAGAGAGAGAGAATGTGAGGATATCATTAAATTATATAAATACACTTACCAATTATTAGTTATTAAATTATGTCTCCATTTAATGAAGTATCATGGCTGAATTCTTATAAAAATTAGTCAATATCCTTCCATTAGGGGAATCATACGATGGTGCTAGAATGGAAGCTATAAATCCAATAATTTTTGTGTGGCATTCTAAAATAGAATCATGAATTAACTGCAAAATTAATTATTATTTTGATAGCATTCCATTAGCATTCACATAAATAGGAACTAGTCTGTCAGGATCTCTCTCCATTTGTGGGTGGTAGTCCTGGCATTCGAACTCCAACGCTAGGTAGTTTACCTCCAATGAAAACCATTGGAATAATACTGTGAAGATTTCAGATTGTCACGATGAAAAAAAGAACAAGAAGAAAAGAAAGCCAGGTGTCAGTGGTTCCTGCCTGTAATACTAGCTCCTCAGGAGGCTGAGATGTATAGAATGCCAATTTGAATTCAGCTTATTTCTAAGAGATCCCAGGAAAATATCCCCATGTGTTGGAGCTGTGGCTCAAGGGCAGAGGACTACCCTTGAGCAAGTGGAGATCAGGGATAGGGCCTAGGCTCATATTTCAACCTCAGACCTGCCAAAGAAAAAAAAGAAGGCAATAACTCCATGTCTCTGAGTATGGATGGATGATCTATGGATGTCACAAAGGATTTACAATATAATCAATGTGACATCACATTGTCATTATGACATCAGCTCATTGTGGCATGACAAATATGTAATGACATCATACCAGAATGATATCACATTGTCATTGTGACATCATATATACATTATGAATGCCTATTATTTGATTTCATTATATTTTAAATGTGGCATGTGGGTTCATATCAAAAACATTTTGACTTCATAATCATTGTGACATCATAATTTCTTTGTGATGTAACATTGCCATTGTGATATCTCTAAACATCTGTAACAACTCAAACATGACCTCTCCTCATGTTTTGTGACATGTTGCCACTGTGTTATATTAGGCTCATTGAGAGCTCAATCTCTTTTTGACATATTATTTCAGGTGTGATATGAAATATTAGCACTATGCTGTGACATCATGAAAATTGTGACATCACACTACTAGATTTAATTACCATTGTGTCACATTGTCACATCACAAATCTGCTCTAACTTCATCACATTTGTGCCAACAAATGCTTTGGAATCTTCACAAGTCCATTCTAAATTTATATACTCATTGTGAGTTAATGAAAATTGAGGTCTGGACTGCCATTGTCACATCACCAATCTACTGCGACATCACAAAACTATTTTGAACTCATCTCTATTATGGCATCACCAACTAATTGTGATATAACAACACTATTATGACATTATAATTTGACATCATATTGCAATTGTGATATTACATACTTTCACAAACCTATTATGATCTCATTACATCTTAGAAAATTCATGGCCTTTGGGATATCAAGCCCCTTCTGTGAATTGTATCATAGTGAACTTCTAGCAATTGAAATATGAAATAAGATGTCACATTACAAACTAGTTTGGACATCATTAACTCATTTTTATATCAATAATTATATCATTTTTATATCATTAACACTTTGACAACCGAAACCTGTTAGCAACTTTGGCACTTTTAACAAAAAACATGGCCTTTGCATCATTATACTTCATTTGTGTATGTTGAGACTTCACTCTCATATCCTCACCATAAATTAATGGCAATTAAATTCTGACATGCCATTGTGACATCATAAACCCTTCGTGACATCATTACCAGTGTGAAATCCGACTGTTGTTATGACACCATCAGCTCATTGTGACATCACCAAGCTACAGTAACATCATAGCATTATGACATCACATTGCCATTTTGCTGTCATAGACACATTGTAAATGTATATCCTGTGGTTTCATTCTTTTTCAAATGTGGCATTATTAGTTGATATCAGAAACACATTGTTACCTCATAATCATTGTAACATTACAAACTCTGTGTCACGTCATAACCAGTGTGACATCACAATGTTGTTATAACACCTTTAGCTTATGACATTATAGCACTGGCCATTATGTCATTGTGACATCATAGTCACATTATGAATGCCTAATCATTGTATTTGAAATGTGGCATGTGGGTTGATATCAGAAACTCATTGTGATGTCATAAACATTGTCACATCAAAATCCCTTTGTGACATCAATTTCGCAATGTGACATCACAATGGCAATGTAATGCTACTAAGGCATCGTGATATCACAATGGTCATGAACTCACAATGGGTTTCTGATATCAACCGACATGCCACATTAAAAATAGAATGAAAAACTTAATAGGCAAGCACAATGTGTGTATGACATCAGAATGACAATGTGATGTTACAATGCTATGATGTCATTGTAGTTTTACATGTCAAAATGAGCTGATGGTGTCATAATGGCAACATGATGTCACAATTATGATGAAGTCACAAAGGATTTGTTATGTTTCAATGGTATGTCTGTCAGTTGTCATTAGTTCCCCATAAGGATATGGATACAAAAAAGGTTCTGTGAGGTCACAGAGGCCATGTATGTTTTAAAGGTGGTAAGAGGTCTTAATTGGAATGGCACAATGTGATTCATAATGTCAAAATGGAAATGACATGTCCCATTGTGTTTTTGATGTCACCGTGGTGGTGATGAGATCACTACGGTTTTGTGATGTCACAGTTTGTTTGTAATATCAGAATGATATACCCAATTTCAATTACTTAGAATTCAATATGAGGATACCAGGAGATAGAAGAAGCTTCATAGTATGAGGTCATATTATGAGAAAACCCAATGGGACAGTGATTTCACAAACACAATGTGATGTCTCAACATCTTATTATAATAATGTTTTGATGTCACAATTGGTGGCGCCATACTGATGTGGTGGTCGTAATAGATTGGAGATGTCCCAAGGGGTTCATGATGTCACAATGGCATATGGGATCTCAGTTGTCATTAACTCACCATGAGTATATGAGTTTGGGAAGGGATTCTGATGTCACTAATGTATATGTAGTCAAAAAGGTGAAGAACTAAAAGATCTGAGATGTCACAAAGTGACACAAAGGTTATGATGTCCAGCAGTGTGATATCAATATGTTACACTGGATTTTAGATATCTCATATCATATCTGAAATATGAGGTCAAACACAGATTTTTCTACTCACAAAAAAAGGGCCTAAGATATCACAATAGCATGTCACAAAAGTTATGAGGACAGGAGGGGTATTTGATGGCACAGTGAGTTAGTGATATAACAAAGGCAATGTGCTGTGACAAAGAGATTTTGATGTCACAAAGGTTATGAGTTCACAGTGATTTCTTGATATCAACCCACATGGCACATTTGAAATAGAACAAAATCAAAGAATAGGCATTCACAATGGGTCTATGACATCAAAATGACAAAGTGATGTCAAGACAGCAATGTTTGATAGGATATGAACTCATTACCTTGCTCATATAACTGTAATCCCTCTGTACACTATACTTATAATAAAAGACACAGAATTTTAAAAAGGAGAAAAATGGTATGGTGTCATTTGGGTTTGTTGATGTCACATTGAGATGATGGTGTTATGATGACAATGTGATTTCACAGTCATAATTATTGCAGAAAGTATTTGTGATGATACAATACTATGTGTGATCACAATTTTCATTAGTTCACTATGAGGATATGGCTACACAAAGGTCTGTGATGCCACAGAGGTTATGTGTTTCTTTAAAGGTGATAAGAGCTCACATAGCTTTGTGATGTCACAATGTGATTGTTAAAGCACAACAGCAATGTGATGTCACAATGGGATTGTGATGTCACAGTGGTGATGAGGTCACAATGAGTTTGTGTTGTCAATATGAGTTTGTAATATCACCATGACATGTCCAATTTTAATTTCTACTAGTTCACAATGAGGTCACAATTTCAAAGAAAGAATCTTCAGCTCCAAAGATCATGAGTTTTTAGTCATAACTTGTATGATATGCAACCATTAGGATATTTTAGTCCTTCAGTATGCTTAGAATCTGTTTTCAAACTCATAATAATTCAGGTATGACATATGATATCATAAATTGACTTACATAATGACCATTGTGACATCATATTGATAGACATCAAGACCAAGACCATGGTGTCACATTGTGAACTCACAAATCTGTTAGGACTTCATCACATTTGTGCCAACACATGACATTGGAGACAACACAATCCTATTGTAAACTCATATCTTCATTGTGAATTAATGACATTTGAGATCCAGCATACCATTGTGATATTTCCAACCAGTTGTGACACAAACAAGACCACCCTAAAGCTACCAGCACGACTATGCTTATTGCATCATTATTTACCATATCTAATATATGGAACCAACCCAGATGCCCCTCAGTAGATGAATTGATCAGGAAAATGTGGAATTCTATGCCTTCATCAGAAAGAATGACATTGACATTGTCACATTTGTTAGGACATAGAAAGGCTTGGAAAAAGTTATATTAAGTGAAGTAAGCCAGGCCCAAAGAAACATAGGTCCCATGGTTTCCCTTATTTGCAATAACGAGTATATGTCTGAGTCAAGCAGAAAAGGTCAGATAAGTTGATGTTACTGGAATGAACCCTAAGATAAGTATTCAAATTTTTTCCTTTCATGCAATTTTTTCTATCATATTTATAAGATGATTTCTATGTTGCTTTGTATGTCCCTCCCCCACAGTATAATCCATACTTTCACTGTATTTGATGTGGGTATAGTTTGTGGAGGGGAAGGGAAAAAAATAACAAATCCTTTAACTAGGGATAAAGGAGGACCCATTGCAACAATGAGATGTACAAGTCATTTTGTCGAAAAAGAAACTTAAAAACTTTGGTGGGGGGTTGGAGGAGGATTGGGTGGGGAGAGGGGAGGAGAATGGGAAGAGTTGGGAAGGGGAAACAACCAGGAGGCAATAATGCTTGATAAGAAATGTACTCGTTATCTTGCCCATGTAATTGTAACTTCTCTGTACGGTATTCTCACAATAAAAAAAAAAAGACATTACAAACCCCCTCCCCAAAAAATTGTGACAGCACAAACTTATTATAGTAGAAACACATTGTGATCTAATAGCCATTGTGGTAGCACAATCCCTTTGTGACCCCACATTTCCATAGTGATATCACTAACCCACTGTGAAATTCCAATCCTCTCATACCCAATCCAGGTATGAAATGTGATACCCAAATCCAGTGTGACATTTAGATCATAGTGACATCACACTGAAAGATGTTAAGAGCATTTTGTCACATTCTGACAACACACACCTGTTAGGACTTCATCACTTTTGTGACAACGCATGCCTTTGGAGATACCAGAGTCCCTTTATGAGCTCATATACACATTGTGAGTTAATGACAATTGAGATCACATGTGTCATTTTGAGATCACCAACCCATTTTGACATCACACACACCTCTTGTAAACATCACTAGTGTGGCATCACCAATTGTGATATCAAAACCTTATTAAGTTATCATATTGCAACATCACATTGCCATTATTATATCACTGTTCCATTGTGTTTTCTAAAACCTAGTATGTCTTCATAGCATTTTAGAAAATTCATGGCCTTTTATACTTCAGTCTTCTTCTCTGAACTCATATCCTCATTGTATAATAGTAGCAACTGAAATTGGACATGTGATTATAAGATGTGTCTTCACAAAACTATTTGATTTCATTACAATTTGACATCCAAACCCATTGAGAACTTTCATTGCCATTTGACATCACTATCACATTTTGACATTCCAAACCTATTAGGACCTTTGAAGAAAACATATGGCCTTGGTGACATCACAGTCCCCTTGTGTAACTATACCCTCATTATGAACTTCCAATTGGTATCAGACATGCCATTGTAATATCACGAACCCTTTGTGGCATCACCAGTGTGACATAACGTTTTCATTATGACAGTGTCAACTACTTTTGACATCACAAAAGTACAATGACAATGAGATCACATTGTCATTGTGATGTTACAGATAGATGTGAATGCCTTTTTTAATTGTTTTTTTTTCCGGTTGTGGGGTTTGAACTCTGTGCTTGGTTGCTGTCATTGCTCTTCTGCTCTAGGTGAGCACTCTATCGCTTGAGCGACAGCACCACTTCTGGTTTTCTAGTCGTTTTTATTGGAGATGAGTCTCATGAACTTTCCTGCCTGAGCTGGCTTTGAACTATGATAATCAGATCTCAGCCTCCTGAGTAGCTAGGATTACAGGTGTGAGCCCCCAGTGCAAGGCTATTTCATTCTATTTCAAATTTGACATGTGTGTTGATATCAGAAACATAATGTGACCTCATAACCATTGTAACATCATAAATCAGCATTGACATCAAATTGTCATTATGACACCATCAGCTCATTGTGACATCACCAAACGACAATGGCATCATAGCAGTATAAATCACAGTGACATTGTTACATCAGAGACATAACAGCATAAAGGACTATTGTATGAATTCATTCTATTTCAGAAACCCATTTTGATAATATAACCATTGTGATATCACAATACATTGTGACATCACATTGCCATTGTGATATCATTATCCTGCTGTGCCATAACAAACCAGTCCTGTCCTTATAAGTTTTGTGCCATGCTGCCCTCATTATATATTAGGCCCTTTGTGAGCTCATAATCTGTTTTCAATCTCATATTTCTGGTATGACATGATATCCGAAATCCCCTGTGACATCATATTGCCAGATTTCATGAATATTGTGTCACATTGTGACATCACAAAACAGAACAGCAGCACATTTGTGACAACACATGCCTTTGGAGAGATTACAGTCCCTTTTTGAACTCATATTCATTGCCAATTAATGACAATTGAGATCTGCCATGCCACTCTGACATCATAAACCCATTGTGACATCACAAATTTATTGTGCTCATAATGAGAATGGCATCAACAACTAATTGTGGTATCAAATCATTATTTTGACATTATATTGTGGTATTGCCGTTGTGACATCATTGTTAAAATTGTGTTTTTACAAACCTATTATGGTGACATCACATCTTAGAAAATTCATGGCCTTTGAGATTTCAAGCTTTTTCTGTGAACTCATGTACTTATGACCCCTAACACAATGAGACAAGCCATCAAGTCACAATTATTATAATAAAACAATTTACAATAGAAAGGTGACTGTAATTACCTTATCCTGGACTGGATACCCAGGTCCAAGAGCATCCTTGACCAACAAACCTCAGAACTTCAATGGACAGCCCCACCCTTTTTAATTGGTCTGCAAACCACCAACCAAAAAATTATGATCTCCAAAGCTCCAAACCTCAATGGCCAAGGCTTTTTACTTTTCCATTCCTCCCTCCTTCACTACAGAGCTGTTCTTCCTTCCTGGTCTTTCCCTTTATCCCTTCCACCACTTCCTTCTTCTCTTCAGGCCTCTCCACTCTCCACAGGCCTGCCCTACTCTGCCCCAGTGACCACTTGCCAACCTTCTGCTCTCCATCAACTTCCTCTCCTCAGGTTTTTCCCTTTATTCCAGCCAGGTAGCACCTATTTTTATTTCCCCTTCCAATGCTCCGAAAATGCAAGCTATATATAGGTTTACCTCTCTTCACTCCAACGGGTCTTCTGCGCAACAGTTTTCAACCATCACTTACCAAACTGCCCAATGCACAATCACTTCTTGACAGCTCACCATGTGAGGCTTGACACTTCACCTTTGGCGGCATTCCCCACACTCTCCCGTGGGTCAGGCCAAGAATTTACAATGATTATCAGCTCTCACAGATAATTCTGGCCCCACTGGTAATTACAGTATCCTCATAGTGAATTAGAAAAAATTGAAATTGTGTATGTCATTGTTATATTACGAACTTGATAAGACATCACTAACCCATTGTGACCCTATCACCGTGGTGACATCACAAACTCATTGGGATATCATATTGCCATTGTGCCACCATGATCACATTGTGACATCCCAAACCTATTATGACCTCAGAAACTTTGAAAGAAAGCATGGCCTTTGCGAAATCACAGGCCTTTTGGTATCCATACCCTTATTTTGAGCTAATGACAATTGAGATGAGACATGCCATTTTAACATCTCAAAACCTTTATGACATCATCACCAGTGTAATGTCACATTGTCATTATGACATCAGCCCATCATGACATCATAAAACAATGACATCATAACATTATGATATCACATGGTCATTGTGATGCCACAGACACATTGGAATGCCTATTCTGTAATTTCATTCTATTTCAAATGTGGCAGGTGGGTTGATATCAGAAATACATTGTGACCACATAACCATTATGACATCACAATACCTTGATGACACCATATTGCAATTATGATATCACTAACCCACTGTGACATCACAAACTGTCCTATTATCATACATTTTTGACATGCTTCCAGTGTGATCTCTTTGGCCTCTCTGAGTTCATAAACTGTTCAACTCATAATACTTCAGGTATGACATGTGATATCAGAAATCTACTGTGACATCATGACCATTGTGACATCACACTGCAAGATATCATGACCACTGAGTCACATTGTGACATCACAAAGCTGTTAAGACTTATGACATTTGTGCCAACATATGCCTTTGGATACATCATTAACCCTTCTGAACTTATATATTCATTGTCAATTAGAGATCTGGCATGAGATTTTGACATCACCATCTCATTGGGAAATCACAAACCTATGTGACCTCATCACCTGTATGGCATCACCAACTATTTGTGATTTCAAAACAATACTATCCCATGTAATGGTAACATCACATTACCAATCGGATTTTCACTATTGCATTTTCACCAACCAATTATTTCCTCATAATATTTTACAAAATTCATGGCCTTTCTGACTTCTAGCTCCTTATGTGAACTAGTATCTTCATTGTGATCTAGTAGAATGAAATTGGACAAGTAATGGTGATATTACAAATTCATTGTGACACCATTATCCAAGTGTGACCTTATCACCACTGTGACATCAAAAACCCATTGTGACATCACATTGCCACAGTGATATCTCGGTCACCTTGTGACATCCCAAACCTGTTTGACCACTTAGCACTTTTGAAAAAGCACATGGTACCTGTGACATCACAGTCCCTTTGGGTAAGCATATCCTCATTGTGAACAAATGACAACTGACATCAGACGTGCCATTGTAACATTACAAACACTTTGTCACATCATCTCCAGAGTGAGATCACATTGTTGTTATGATACCATCAAATCATTGTGACATCCCAAAATGACAATGACGTCATAGCATTATGACATCACATTTTCATTGTTAGGTCATAGAGACAATGTGATTGCCTATTCTGTGGTTTCATTATATCTCTAATGTAACATATAGGTTGATTTCAGAAACCCATTGTGACTACATCACCATTGTGACATTACAATCCCTTTGTGACCTCATATTGACATTGTGATATTATTAATACAATGTAACATCACAAACCTCTCTTGTCCTCATAAATTTTGTAACAAGTGTCTACCTTGACCTGGGCTGGATGCCCACAGCTAAATGCAGCTTCAACCATGAACCCTCAGACCTCCAAAGAGCAGCCCAGTCATTTGTTATCTGGTCTGCAAACAAGCAACCCCAAAAATAATGATCTCCAAGGCTCCACACTTCAAAGGACAAGGTTTTTTTCTTTCTCTTCATCCTCCTTCTCTACAGACCTGTCCTACCTTTCAGGTCTTGTCATTTTTTTCTTCCACCATTCCCTTCTTTTCTTCAGGCTGCTCTACTCTTGACAGGCCTGCCCTGCCCTGTCCCGGTGGCCAGTTGCCGTCCTTCACCTCTTGGTCTCCCTCAATTTCCTCTCCTCCCAGGTTTTTACTCTCCTGCAGTCTCTTCACTTCTTTCCTTCCAGGCCTTTCCCCCTTTTATCTCCCCTTCTGTTTCTCTGAACATGCAGCCTATGTATAGTCTGTACCCTTCCCCCACTGCAGTATGTTTCTTGCATAACAGTTTTCAATCATCTCTTCCCAAATGTCCATGCCCAATCACTTCATGGCAGCTCACCATGTGGGGCTTGACAACCTATCTCCTTCAGCAGCATGTGCTGCCCCCTTCAGCTGCATTCATCCTCCTGTCCGGTGGTCCAGACCAGGAGGCCATGATGACTATCTGTTCCCATGGATGATAGGGGCACTGCTGGTTATTAAGTGTATCATGGTGAACAAGGAGAAATTGAAATTGGAAAAATTGTGATATTACAAACTCATGATATAACTAACCCATTGTGACCTCACCAACACTGTGACATCACAAACCCATTGTGACATCACATTGCTGTTTTTGACACCAGGATCACATTGTGACATCCCAGAACTATTACGACCTCTTATAACCTTTGAAAAAAATACATAGTCTTGTGACATCACAGTTCTTTTGTGTACCCAAATCCCCACCGTGAAATATTGACAATTGAGAATCAAACATGACATTTTAACATCAAAAAGTTTGTGAGATCATCACAATTGTGATATCACATTGTAGTTTTGAAACCATTTGCTCATTCTGAAATCACAAAACTAAAATAATATGATAGATTTATAACTTCACATTGTCATTGTGACATCATAGACACATTATGAATGCCTTTTCTGTGATTTCATTGTATTTCAAATGTGGCCAGTAGGTTGATATCATAAACAAATCATGAACTCATAACCATTGTGACATCACAATCCCTTTGTACATCACATTGTCATTGTGATATCACTAACCCACCATGACATCAGAAACCTATCCTGTCATCATAAATTTTGTGACATGCTGTAATTCTTTTAAGCCTTTTTGTCCTCATGACCTGTTTTCGACCTCATTAGATTTCACATATGACATTTGCTATCATTCCCAGTGACATCATGAACATGGTGACATCACACTGCCAGATGTCATATCCATTGTGCCAAATTCTGACATCACAAACCTTTTAAGATTTCAATATATTTGTGACAACACATACTTTTGGAAAAACTACAGTCCTTTTTGAACCCAGATACTCATTGTAAGTTAAAGACGGTTGAGAAACACTATGCCATTGTGACATGCCCCACACATTGTGACATCACCATTCTTTTGTGACCTCATCACCAATGTGGCATCATCAACTAAGTGTGACACCAAAATAATATTTTGACATGAGGCAGTGAGTTGACATTGCCATGGTGACATCAATGTCCCATTGTGTATTCACAAACCTAATATGGCCTCATAACATTTTTAAAAATTCATGTCCATTAAGACTTCAAGCTCCTTCTGTGAACTTGTTTGCACATTGTGAAATAGCAATTGAAATTGGACATGCGTTTAAGATATTACAAAATCATCTTGACATCTAAAACCTATTGTGAACTCATCACAACTGTGTATCATGAAGCTATCATGGCCCCTAAGTACCTTTGAATACACACATGACATTTGTGACATTACAGTCCCTTTGTGTACCCATATCCTCATTGTGAACACATGACAATTGTATTAATATATGCCATTGTAACATCACAAACCTTTGTTACCCCATCATCAGAGTGACAAGATATATTCATTCTGACACCATTATCTCCTTGCAACATCACCAATTTACAGTGACCTCATAGCATTATGACATTATATTGTCATTGTGATGTCATGATACATTGTATATGTCTATTCTATTTCATTCTATTTCAGATGATGTGGCCTGTGGGTTGATATCAGAAAACCATTGTGATCTCATAAATACATGGCATCACAATCACTTTGGGATATCACAGTTCCATGGTGGTATCACTAACACACTGACATCACAAACTTGCCCTGTCCTCATGTCTTGTGATATGCTGCAATTTTAATGTCTTAGGCCCTTTATGAGTTCATAATCTATTTTCAAACTTATAATATTTCAGTTATGATATGTGATATCAGAAATCCACTGTGACATCATGATCATTGTGACATCATACTGACAGACATCATAAATACTGTGTCACACTGTGACATCACAGTCCTCCTAGGATTTCATCACATTTGTGACAACACATGCCTTTGGAGATAGCACAGTCCGTTTTGGAACTCATATTCTCCGTGATTTCATGATAAATGAGATCCTTTATGCCATTTGGATATCACCAAACAACTGTGACATCATAGACCTACTGTGACCCCTTACCTGTAGGTCATCTTCAATTAATTGTGACATCAAAACCTTTTGTGATGCCACAATGTGACAAGATGATCATTACATCTGTCAGTGTGAAGTCACAATGGTCATGATGTCACAGTGGATTTCTTGTATCTAATATCATACATGAAATATGAGGTTGAAAACAAATTATGAGGGCAAAAAGTGACCCATCCAGCAGGTCCAGTTATTTTGTTAGGCTCAAGGAGGCACCTCCTAAAAACCAATGGGGGTGAGAGAGAAACGAGACCACGCGCATAAAGAAAAACAAAGTCAGTCTGAGTCGCGTCAAGGTCTGCTTTATTGAGCTTGGGGTAGGGTTTTTATACCCATAGGGACAGGGGAAGGGAAAGAATGAAAAAATTTTGCAGAAGCAAGGGTGAGAAGTCCCGGGGTCAGGGATGAGTCATGCTTTTCCTTTGGCCGTTGTGCTAGTCTTTCTAAGAAATATTTATGGTTAGCCAGGCACCGTTTGCTTAGGGCTGGAGATAAGAGAAATATTTATGGTTAGCCAAATGTTGTTTGCTTAGGGCTGGAGGAATCTTATCTTTCCATACACTTTTTTGGCTCCCAACAAAAAAAGTCTGATATCACAATGTCAGCATGTCACAAATGTTATGAGGAGAGGAGAAGTTTGTGATGTCACATTGTGCTAGTGATAACACAATGGCACTGTGATGGCACAAAGTGGTTATGATGTCAAAATGGTTATTTAGGCACAAAAATGCGTTTCTGATAGCAACTCTCATGCCACATATGAAATACAATGAAATCACAGAATAGGAATTCACAATGTGTCTATGATGTCAAAATCAGAATTGTTGTCATAATACGATTATGTCATTGTTTGGTTATGTCACAATGAGATGATGTGCTTATAATGAAAATGTGATGCCACGCTTTTGAGGATGTCACAAACACTTTTTGATGTTATAATGGCATGTCTGCTTTCAATTGTCATTAGTTAACAACAAGGATATGGGTACACAACGGGACTGATGTTGAAAAGGGCATGTGATTTTTCAAAGGAGCTAAGAGTTCATAACAGATTTGAGATGTCACAATGACAATGTTGTCACCATGGGTTTGTGATGTCGTGGTGGTATGATGTCAAAATGTGTTTGTAATGTCACAACGAGTTTGTAATATCACAATCAAATTTCCAATTTCAATTGCTACTAGTTCACAAGGAGGATACTGTAATAATCAGCAGGGCTCCGATAATCTACAGGCTTGGATAATTAGTGTGGCCCTAACTCCTGGCCAGCTGGAGAGGATAAAGTATGCCACCAAAGAAGTGGGGCATTCTGTGGGAGGGGCTGGGGCATTAATCATCATGTGCTGAGCTGTGAAGAAGTGATTTGGCTGTGGGCAGTTTGGGATTTGAGAGTTGAAAACTGTTAGGCAGTTGGAGTGGAGAAGGGGTACAGACTTTATATAGGCTGCTGGTTCAGAGCAATAGAAGGAGAGAGAAAAAGGGAAAAGTCCTGTAAGGAAAGAAGTGGTGTGATAACAGAAGGAGAAAGACCTAGGAGGAGAAGAAGTTGAGGGAGGGCAGGAGGTAAAGGATGGCAACTGATGACCCAGTCAAAGCAGTTCATGCCTGTGGAGAGTGAAGAGACCTGAAGAGAAGAAGGAACTGGTAGAAGGGAAAAAAGAAAGACCTCGAAGGAAGTATAGTTCTGTAGTAGAGAGACAAAAGGAAGGGTAAAAAAGGCTTGCCCTTTGATGTTTGGAGTTTTGGATTTCATAATTTTGGGGGTTGGTGGTTAGGAGAACATTTATGATATTAAATGTGTCTGTATGGATTCTCCTGAACTATAGAGGTCTTAATTTTTGGAGACCCCCTATCGAGATAATCCATTTGGATGGCATCAGGCCTTGGCCTCAGGGAAAAATCCCCATAGGTGAGAGTGTCAGACCTCAATGTTGAGAGTCTACCTCTAGTGTTTGTCTCCGGAGGAGAATCATGGACAAAAGTCATTTAGGGACCTCTAGGGGTGTGTCTGGGCAAGCTTGCCAGCCTGTTTTGGGGATCCCCTCTGGAGGTCATCTGTTGCTTCCTTGGGAATCCATCTGGAGCCTCTTTGAGCGGTCATGTAGGCCTTCCTTGGGAAGCCATGTGGATCCTCATCAAGAGTACATCTGCAACTTCCTTGAGAAGCCATCTGAGCCCTACCCTGGAGGTCATCTGGAGCCTTCTACCGGGGCCATCTTGGACTTTCTCCAGAGGTCATTTGGGGCTTCCTCAGGAGGTCATCTGAGACCTCTATAAAAGTAGTGATTGGGAAATAAGGGAAACCACGGACCTAAGTTTCTTTGGGCTTGGCTTACTTCACTTAATATGATTTTTTCCAAGTCTTTCTATTTCCTAACAAATGGGGCAAAGTCATTCTTTTTGATGGAGACATAGAATTCCATTGTGTATATATACCACATTTTCTTGATCCATTCATCTACTGAAGGGCATCTGGTTTGGGGCTTCCTTAAGAGGCAATCTAGGACCAGCTCCTGAGGTCATCTGGAGCTTCTTTTGGAGGTCATCTCAGGTTACCTTGATAAGAAATATATGACTGTCTTCGGACATCATCTGGGACTTCCTTGAGAAGCCATATAGGACCTTCTCTGGAGGACATCTGTGGCTTTCTCAAGAGGGTTATCTAGAACCTCCTCTGGAGTTCATATATGGCCTCCTTGAGTGACCATCTGGGAGCTCCTCATGAGGTTATCTCAGCCTCATTGAGAAGAACTCTGGTACTTCCTTTGGAGGTCATCTGACACTTCCTTGGGAAGCCATTTGGAACATCCATGAAAGGTCATCTAGGGCTTCCTAAGGAGTACATATGTGACATCCTCCAGAGGTCATCTGCGACCTCCTCAAGAGGCAATCTAGAATGTCCTCTCTGTCATCTCGGACCTCCTATAGAGGTCAACATTGAGAGGTTTGGGGCATGTGGGTTAAGTGTCTGTGGCTATTGTACTGTGTGTGCATGCTGATAGTTCCATCAGTTTCCTGTATGCACCTCTGTTTACTCCTTTTCTCAGGATGGGAGAATAAGGTCTAAATTTGTCATATCCAAAAAATATTCTCGCCCAGGGTTACAGAACCCCTCAGAGGAAGATGCACTGATGTACTCTTTCTCCTATTCTTTGCCATCAGCACCTCTATTGTTGCGTCCTCCCATGCCAAAATTGGTTACTTGTACCATCCTGAGGTGGTACAGTGTGGTATGTTACCCTTATTACCCTTGTGACAGGAACATGGAGGAGATGGTGGGCGGGCCCCCTTTTTAATATATGGTCCCTTTACAACGAGTGACCTGTATTACTGGAAACAGCAAAATCCATCCTTTTCAGAAAACAAATAACCAGGGTCATTACCTCATTACAGACAGTAATTTTCACACACAGGTACAACTGGGATGAGTGTCAGCAAATTTACAGATGCTTTTCACTTGGCAGAAAAGGGAGTGAATCCTGCTCGGTAACTTGAATGTGGTCCCTGGACCAGACAGTAGCTCCACTATTGAACCAGACCATTTGGATCAAGTCTTTCCCCAGGCTTATCCAAGCTGAGACTAACAGCAATCGAGGTATGAAAGTGCTTACCAATTATTGCCAGATTTGGTTAGCAGGGATACCGCAGAGGCTAGAAAGCCAGAAATGTGTGTGAGATGGGAAAGTTCCCCAGTGAGTACCCTAATGCTTTTCTGAAACTTCTCCCAGACCCCTATAGGACTTATAGGTCTATAGATCTTGAAGCCCTGGAGAATCAAAGAGCCCTAAATATGGCCTTTGTTAGTCAGCCCCATATCTTAGAAGAAAGCTTCAAAAGTTATAAGGTTTTGAGGGAAAGGTGTACTTTGAGTTGGAAGTGGTTGCCCAGTGGTTGTTTGATAACGGAGGTACCCTGGAAAAAAAAGAGTAAGAAAGGGGTTTGAGTTTTGGTAGTAGCCCCAGAATAGGGATCAGGAAACCCTTGGCAAAGATAGTAAATTCATTTGCAAATGGCAGTAGGGAATATCTAGGACTAGATCAGTGTGCTTATTGCAAGCAAAATGGACATTGGAAAAAGGAATGCCCAAGGGGGAGAAAGATTGAAAATAACAGGTTATGTAACCCCATTAACACCTGGAAAATGTGTTTGTATCTCTGGAGAAACATGCAAAGGAGCTTGAGGCTCTGAATTCTAACTGTGTTCAATTTAAAAACAGCCCTATAAACTTAAGAAGAAATGTGGCAAAGAAAAAATTCACACACTTCTATCTCAAAACACGTTATAAAATACTGAATCTCCAATATGTGCCAAACAAAACCCACTAAGAGCTTAAAAGCAAATAGAAGAGTACACTGGAGAAACCAGAGAATTATTGACGTGAAGAAAAGTTTTGAAGCTATAAATTACAAACTTGTGAGAGTCAAAAATGAGAAGAAAATCCTCAAAAGGAAACTAGAAAACAGTCAGAATCAAATGAAATTCAAGTACATTAGCCTGGGTGAGCATGAGGCAAGTTAGTGGACCACAGGTCAGAGGCCAACAGAAGCACAAGACGGCAATGCTACCATCCTTGCTAACCACAAGTGTGGCCAAGAAGAGATCCTAATCCTTCATTAAGAAATAGTGGACATAATAAAAGAGCTGGAACTGATATAAGAATGTATTAGGCTGAAGTACATGTTGATTATAAGCTTTGAAGAGTGTCAGTAGATATTCAAAACAACAGAGAAAGAAGATAAGAGTAGTTATAGAGAAAGACGAGGAAGTGCTATGTCATAGAAGATGAGGCCAAGAAAAGTGAACAAGAAATATCAGGCTCAAAAAAGAGATTGTTACTCTACAGTAAGAGTTAAAGGACCACATGGTCTGATACAGAATGCCTGGGATCGGAAAAGAGCATTAGGAAGAAAAACAGAAGATCTAAACAAAAAGTTGAAAGATCTGTCCCAAAAATACACTGAAGTGGAAAACTATAAAGAGAAACTACTAGAGTAAAAGGCCAAAAAGACTGCTGAGATTTCACCATAAATGTAATGCAGAAACATCATGTCCCAATGGAACAGATGGAGGTGGAAAAAATTACCTCTCAATAGCACCTTTTTTGAACATAAGTGAGGAGCTGAAGATCAAGCAAAGGGGTTGTGAGAAGGAACAGCAGTTGGCCAGTCAAAGGAACTCTCCTGTGACCCTGCCAAAACACTTGAAAGTTAAGGAGCATATTGAGAAGGTGAGTGGGATCATGAAAGCAAGTTTGAGAGAAAAGGAGAATAAAATGAAAGAAGTCTCTTAGGTTCAGAGTACTATACAGGAGTTAAAGAAACTAGAGACCTTAAGATACTGAGAAAGATCTGAGCTGATTAGGTAGCTTGGGAGACCACTCTAAAACCAGTGGGGTCTCTAGAGCTACTAGTTGTTAACAGTAAAGGAAGAAGCAAAAACAGTGGTAATAAGTGTGCAAATTTTGAAACTAAACTTGAGAAAAATGCATACAGGCTTAAGCTTTCTGTCAGTTTACATGTAGATATTTGCAACCTGATAAATTGCCCGAGGCCACTGCCTAAGACTGTTCTGAAAACCAGTGGGGCCTCAGCCTGACAATCCTTTGTAATGTGTGTAGGTAATTTCCAACAGGTAAAAGCTGGAACATATGGAAAGAATTCATATGAGAGGAACCTCAGATGGTGAATTTGGGCAAGTGGACTTCACAGAGGTAAAGCCTGGAAAGTATGGGTATTGGTATCTATTATAATAGTGGACACATTTTCAGGCTGAGCTGAGGCATGTAATAATTTCTTGATTTGACTTACCCTTAGCTGTGGGGTCCAAAGTTGGCCCTGCATTCATGGCCCAAGTTCTCAATTATTAACTAATGCCCTAGGAATAAATTGGAAGTTACAAACTATATATAGACCTCAGAGTTCAAGGCACTAGAAAGAATGAATATGACCTTAAAGGAAACTTTAACTAAATTAAATACAGAGACTGGCCATGGCTACGTAAGTCTCCTTCACTTTGTTCTTCTTCGAGCAAGATGCAGCCCTTATGTTAAAGAATTTAATCCCTTGGAAATACTTTAGGGTAGACCACACCCTTTGTTCTCTAATCTTGTGAAGGCTATATTAACAGAAATGTCTAACTACAAACTGCTGGCTTTACAACATATTCTTTTATGTACCTATCCTTTGGTAACCAAGGTCCACTTGCCGCCTAAGAAAAATTCCACCTGAAAAGGAGGGGCCAAGATGGCAATGGAACAGCAGGGAAACACCACAGCTCTCTCTAACCAAATGGTGTTTGGCTTTCAATGTTCTGTTCCACCAAGTGACACCCCCCCCAAAAAAGCAATTGCTCAGAGAGATATAGGAAGTGAAAAAAGAAAAGGGAAAAACCTACACAGACAGCAAAGTGGGAAGACCCTTCCCCCTCCCCTTGTTGGTGATGGGGCTCTGTGCTGAGCAGCTTAAGTTGTGGGGATTCATGCCAGGCTGCTTAAGTATACCAGCTCTGGACCCTCTGAAGACCACACACTGGCAAGCATCCCAAGGCTCCCAGAAGACTCCCAAGGTACGATGTCAACCCAGAGAATACAAATAGAAATCTCAAATGCAGAGCCGGCATGAAGACTTCCCTCATTGGCCCTGGCACGGCGCCTCTGCCTGGTTGGTGCAAGCAGCCCAATCCAGTCAGGAACAGCAGCAGCTGTCAGCAGTGGTGAATGACCCTATACTCACACTGTGGTACCTCTGTCCTGCTGGTGTAAACAGCCTAGCCTAACCTGGAGCAGCAGCAGCAGCTGGCAGTGGCGGCAAACCACCAAGACTCCGGGCACAATGTCTCTTGGCACTAGCCCACTGGAACAGCCCAGACCAGCCCAGGGCGACAGCAGTGGCTGGGGCGGGGACAGCTGCAGTGAACAACTCCAGACCCATGGTGGTTTGTGCCTCTCCATACTGACCCGCATAAGCGACCCAGCCAAGCCAGAGGCAGCAGCAGGGTCTAACACCTGACTCGTGGTGGAGTGCCTGGCTTGCATATGTGGCCCAGCTGATCCTGGGCAGTGGCAGCAGCTCAGGCAATGGCATCAGATGTGGCAACAACAGCGGCATCGACAGCGGCAGTAGACAACTACGGACGTGTAGAGGGGTGCGGTGTCTCTCCATACTGGCTTGCATAAGCAGCCCAGCCCAGCCAATGCTGGCAAAGGTGGTGAACAGCCCCAGACATGAGGCAGGGTGTGGTGCTGAACTACCCCAGAAAATCCTCATGAACATTCCTGCCTGGGATAGCTTTTAAACTGAATACAGAGATGTGAGACTCCTGAGTAGTTAGAATTACAGGCATTCACACCAGCAGGGTCTTATTCTTGCAAACTCCCTTACTTTTTCTCAAATAGATCATTTGTTAGTTCATACAAGGAATTTAAGCAAATACAAGAGGATCGACATAATACCCTGTATTCTATCTGACCATAATGGAATCAATTAGTTCTCAATAACAAGGCATAAAGTAGAAAAAACTTAAACATATGGAAATTAAACAACACTCTGTTGAACAATACATGGGTTACAGAAGAAATTAAAGAAAAAATTAAAAAGTACCTACAATTCAATGAAAATGAAAATACACCACGAAGAAACCTATGGGACCCAGCGAAAGAATTCCTGAGGGGTAAATTTATTGCTCTCAGAACGCATATCAAGATCAATAGAAAGCCTACGGATTGGGAGAAGATCTTCACTAGCCATACAACGGACAAGGGTATCATATCTAAAATATACTTGGAACGCAAAAAATTAAATCCCCCAATAACAAATCCTCAAAGAAACAACTGCCCAATAAATAAGTGGGCTAAAGACTTAAACAGAAACTTCCCTGAAGAGGAAAGATGGATGGCCAATAGACACATGAAGAAATGCTCAACTTCCCTAGCCATAAAAGAAATGCAAATCAAACAACATTGAGATGCCACCCCACCCCAGTTAGAATGGCTAAAATCAAGAACTCTAATAACAACAGATGCTGGAGGGGATGTGGACAGAAGGGAACCTTACTTCATTGTTGGTGGGAATGTAAACTTGTTTAACCAGTTTGGAAAGTAGTATGGAGGTTCCTGAAAAGACTCCACATAGAGCTCCCCTATGACCCAGCAATCCCACTTCTGGGTGTTTACCCAAATGTTTACAAACAAGACCACACTAAAGCTACCAGCACAACTATGTTTATTGCAGCATTATTTACTATAGCTAAGATATGGAACCAACCCAGTTGCCCCTCAGTAGATGAATGGATCAAGAAAATGTGGTAAATATACACAATGGAATTCTATGCTTCCATCAGAAAGAATGGCATTGCTCCATTTGTTAGGAAATGGAAAGACTTGGAAAAAATTATATTAAGTGATGTAAGCCAGGCCCAAAGAAACATAGGTCCCATGGTTTCCCTTTTTTGCAATATCTAGTATATATCTGAGTCAAGCAGAAAAGGTCAGATAAGGTGATGTTAGGGAAATGAACCCTAAGATATGTATTCAAATGTTTTTTTTCTTTCATGCCATAGTTTCTAACACATTTATAAGAATATTTCTTTGTTGCTTTGTATGTCCCTCCCCCACAGTATAACCCCTGCTTTCACTGTATTTGATGTCGGTATAATTTGTGGAGGGGAAGGGGAAAAACAAATAATTTAAATGGAGATACAGGTGGGCCCAATGCAACAATGAGATGTACAAGCCATTATGTCGAAAACTAACTTTACACGTTTGGTGTGGGGGGGGGAGCGGGGAGGATTGGGTGTGGGGGCAGGGGGAGGATGGTAAGGGATGTGAAGGGGAAACAAAGGAGGAGGCTACAATTCTTGATAAGAAATGTACTCATCATCTTGCCCATGTAATTGTAACCCCTCTGTACAGTATTTTCACAATAAAAATAAATTAAAAAATTAAAAAAAAGAAAGCATAGACCAAGTAAACAATGTTATGATGCAATTAAACTGCTAGAGAAACAAGAAAAAATTGAACCTAAAGTTGCTAGACAGAAAAAGATAACTGAAATAAGAGCTGAAATTAATTAGATACAAAGAAAATTATAAATGGAATTAATAAACCAAAAGCTGTTTAAAAAAAAATATCTCAATAAAGCTGACAGACCGCTGGCAAGAGTAATGAACAAAAGAGAGGAGACCCAAATCAATAATATCAGAGATACCACAGGAAAAATTACAACAAACATCCAAGACATCCAATCATAAAGAAATAATTGCAGACTGTAATCACAAAGGAAGGAAAGCCTAGCAGAGATGGATGAATTTCTACCGAAATACAAATTGCTATCTCCTCTCTTTCCATTTCAGACAGGCTTTTCCACCATGTATGGTTGGGGCAGCAGTCCGGTAAATAAACTTCTTTTCCTGTCTGAATAGCTTGTGGTGTTCTCTTCATCCACTACCTAATGAATTCTACCTATTTAATATACCTTACATATGATGCCGTGACTCAGATGGGGTTTTTGAGTTGGAAATGTTAGAATTTCCCAACCACCCCTCTTCTGCCAACCAAACTGCTTTGAACACCACGTGAGACTTTTCACCAATACCATTGCTGGCCTTCATATCCACGTCCACACCACTTCTCTACTCTGCTGAGTGCAACTACTCTCTATGGCTCTCTGTTGCTCAATCTCTGTTCAGATGTGGTGTCATGCCAGAGAGCTCCTATGGCCTTTAGCCAAATGGCTGGTAACCTCCGATGCTGAGGATGCTTGGTTTGGGTGCTTGGCCATGTCTCTCTATAGGGCTCTGGGGGAAGTAGGAATGCTGCTTCTGCCTGGTCAGCTTTCCTTCACTCTCCAGACTGACTCCTACACATTCAATGGGGTGCTGCGAGTCATGCTCGAGCTGTGAAACCCCTCTGAAATGCTTCCTGTGCTCCCTGGATAGACAGAGCACCTACTATTTTTATGCTGTTCTCAGATTCTGACAATTTTTGCCTCTGCAATGGTACATGGTCAGAAGTCTGTTTACTTTCAGGCTCTTTCTGCTCTCTGCTATTCATGTTCAACTTTCTATATCTCTCCCTTTCTTTTCTAAAACATTTTGGATTGTGCCCTGAAGAATGTGACATGGCCTGGGTTCCGGGTAGCCCCTCTAAGTTCCCTCTCAAAGGCTTGTTGTCAAACATTTTAGGTTTTGAGTTTTGCCTTTTTTGTTTTGTGTTGTGTAGTTTAGTACTAAGTACGTGATTCTAAAATATTAGGCATATCTGTGCTAAGACTCTCACATTTAATGAGTTTTGTCATTGCAGAATATTTGCTCAATTCTTGATAAGGACCAGGTAAGCTCTACTTATTCTATTGATCTCCTTGTTGCTTTAATTGGAAATAACAAAGGGCTTTTGTGGCAAAGATTACAGTTCAAAGCCAGCCTGAGCTGAAAAATCCCTCAGACTCCATCTCCCAACTAACCTGCAAAGAGCCAAGCTGGAAGCATGGCTTGAGCCTCTTATCTCTAACCAGAAAACACTGCAAGTGGTACTATAACTCAAAGTGGTAGAGTGCTAGCCTTGAGCAGAAGTGCTCCGGGACAGTGGCCAGGCCTTGAGTTCAAACCTCCTTGAATACCAACTGGGACAAACCATCTCAGCAATGAGCACGTAGACTCAGCCAGTCTGGGGAACAAGGGAGCATGGAGAAGAGTAAGGAGATACTATCACATTATCCACTTTGTGCTTGTCCTTTCAAAATTAACCAGAGCCAGAAGGTCAATAGAAGTAAGAAGACTGCCCATCAAATATCCATACCTGTCTACCTTTCAACTGGACAGGAATCTATATTCTTGCCTTTGTCACTTGACTAGGGACATTTCTACCAACATTTTCAGCCTGAAGTCCTTCCTCTTGCCATTTATATGCTCTCTAGTATTTTTTCAGTTTATGAATGCCTCATGAGACTTCTGCAGACTTCATCCAAGAGACTTGCCTCCTCCAGATTGCATCTAAGGACTCAATGCCCAAGTGAGAGCTGTTGCCTGCTGCCTTCTCCCAGAGGGGACCACATCTCAGCCTTTTACCCCTACTGTCAATGGCCCTTGCATACACGAAGTAGCCTGAGAGAATCTTCAACCTTTTTCTTAATTATTAAAAGGCTGAAATGTAAAGTCTGAACAGGGGCACCTCCCTCCCTCTTGGCTAAGTTTCTGCCCAGTATCTGTTACATAGGTAACTGGCAGACCTGGAAGCCATCACCTTCCTTTCCTGCTAGGTAACATGCTGTGCCACCTCTGGTCATATGCCTCCCATCTGACCTTAGGAGGGTCATGGATCCTGAGGTCACATCCAAATCCAGTGTGGCCACACCAGGGGAATCAGCACCATTAAATTATAAGACCAAGGGATCTTTGTGTCCTGGAACTGTCTACTTGCTCGGGCCTGGTTGGTGGCATAGGGAGCTTGGGAGGACCTGGGGGTGGGGCCGCAGGGGGTGGCTCCCCAAGGGGGCAGAGAGCATGGCCAGCACTTAGTAAGGGTACAAGCCCTGTTAGTATGGAGCATATTGGTATGGGTCAGAATCTGGGTCTTCTCATCATGACGTCTGATGGGCAAGGCCAACCCTATTTTAAATCTTGCCCTCTGATCTTCAGATCTCAGCCCCCTGAGTAGATTGGATTATAGGCTTGAGCCTCTGGCACTGAGCCTCTAATTCTTTTTGGTATATTAGGGTTTGAACTCAAAGCCTTAGGCTTGCCAATCAGGTCTTCTACCATCGGAGCCAACCCTTTCTGTCTTGGGCATTTCTGAGATAGAGACTCAATATAAGATCAGATGGAGCTGGATCAAGGTCCTCCTGTGACAGGCGTGCACCACCACCTGGTCCTCTGTAGCTGGGATCCTAGACATGTAGCACCATGCTCAGTCATCAGTTTAGATGGATTTCCCAAAGTCTTAGTCCAAGGCAGCCGATTCTTGACCACAGTTAAAGCTCTGGGTTGGGCCTGGAACCATCGGACCTGAGCCTCCTCACAGGACAGTTGTGAGGAAACAAGGGATCAATGCAGGGGGATTTCTGGGCCAGGACCAGGCATAGAGGGAGTGGTCATCAGATAAAGTTCTTGGCAATTCTGTGAGCATATGACAGGAAGATACCTGGAAAGGGTTCAGATGGGGCCTGTTATTTATCATGCCACAGGTATGGGATTATGAAACAAAACATGAGTCTCTTTCATCCTTACCCTATCCCCATGAGGAGGGGTTCAGTTTGCAGCTGGGGAAAATGAGGCACAGAGAAGGTGGGTGAACTACTCATGACCCCCAGCTGACAGGAAACTCAGCCTGTCTTCTCAGCCATGCTCCCTAGGACAATGGGTGCTATTCAGTCCACTATATTGTGGTGGGAAATCAACTTATTTTCAGTCGTGGGGCTTGAAATCTGGGCCTTGGCACCGTCCCCGAGCTCCTCAGATCAAGGCTAGCACTCTACCACTTGATCCACAGCACCACTTCCGGTTTTCTGGTGGTTCTTTGGAGATAAGAGTCTCAAAGACATTCCTGCCTGGGCTGGCTATGAAACATGATCCTCATATCTCAGCCTCCTGTGTAGTTACCATTATAGGCCTGTGCCACTGGTACCCAGCCTTTAGTGTAACTCTCACTTTCTCTCTCTCTCTCTCAGGAACTTGTTGAATGTGTGCTGGAGGAGGTGGCCCAGTATCCCCATGTGTCTGGGACCCAAGGTGGCCCTCTTATTCCGGAGGTAGGCTGTGAGTCTGAAGCTTTCTTGCTCAGCCTGTTGAACTCGCTCCCTCAGGTAAGCCCCCCTGTGCCCAGGCTAGACCATGATGGTTATTCATGTCAGTCCGTCTGGTGAATACTTTCTCACTACCCTCTGCTAAGAAAGGAAAGTGAATGAGGAGGTGTTGCATTGTCCAACCGCACAGCCTGACCCCGGGCCTGTGGTGCTCACCCCCACCTATCTGACCAGACCCTGATTATAAGAAAATGAATTCGCTCTTTCTACTTTGCTTTGTTGGGGTGTGTCGTTTCAGGGAGTGCAGGTGGTGTGCAGAGGAAAGACCCCAGACCTAACACCTCCTGGGGGACATTTGTTCTTGTGACAGAGCCAAGTCATTGCTGTGGACAAGGTGGAAGCTGCCATCAGACTGACCAAAAACAATGCTCAAAGTAGGGAGGCTGTTGAAGTATCAAAACCACCCATGTCTGCTTCCCACTCACAGCAAGGGGGCGTGCAGTGCGGGTGCCACGGCACTGGTTCTAGAGGATTGTAAATGGATGGTGGCAGTCAGGTGCCAGTAGCTCTAGCCCATCATCCTGGCTATTGGGGAGGTTGAGGTCTCATGGTTGTGACTCAGAGCCAGCCTAGGCAGGAGAGTCTGTGAGATTCTTATCTCTCATAAACCACTCCACCCATCACAAAAAGTGCCAGATGTGTTCTGTGGCTAAAGTGGTAGAGCCTCAACTTTGAGGAAAAGAAGTTCAGGGTTGACACCGATGCCCTGAATCCAAGCCTTGGGACTTACAAAAGTAAAATAAATGAATAGTGGGCACCTGTTATCTTACTACCAAAAAGGATGGATTCATTCTTCTCTCTGGTACTTGTAGCCAAAGGTAAGGGGCTTCCCTTGATGTTTCTCTAAACCTCTCCTTCTCTCTATTACCTCTCTTGGCTTCAGTTGCAGGATAGAATTCTGATCATCCCAACTGATGTGACGTTACATACCCTCCACTACACGCCTTCCTTGGGGTGATGATCCTGGATGTACTCACCACTGGGATAATGAAGCACTGGAGAGATGGGGATAGGTATTCCTGAAACTCATACTCTCACACACACATAATCCTGTAAGCCAACTCAAACTAGCCTTTTCCAAAGACATTTTACCTCCTTGGATTAACTGACCTAGGAGAGGAACTTTATCTCCTGTGACAATTTTAGCTAGGGCTTGCTAGTTGACACAAGATAAACAGAAACTCAAAGGAAAGGCTCTGATGCCTGTCACTTCTGGTTCAGGCTCACTCCTGACATCCTGGCTACTCGGGAGGCAAAGTTCTGAGGATCAAAGATAGATTGAAGCCATCAATAAGCTGGAAAGCCAGTGAGATTTTATTCTCCATAGAACCATCAAAACATTAGAGGTGGAGCTGTGGCTCCACCAGCCTTGAGCATGAAAACCCAGAGAGACAGCTCGCACATCCTCAGTTCAAGCCCACACAAAGAAATGACCCAATTTGTTGCCCCCAGACTGCCTGGGCCTCGTGTGCCCTCTCATGGAGTGTGATATATCACCGGTCCCTGGGTCCTTCTAGACAATTCCAGATGCCCACAATACAGAGGCACACACTTTAGATTCCAGGGCCAGGGAACTGGGGGATGAGAGAATGGTATGGCCAGTACCTCAATGTTCTGGGGCATTAGCCTTGACCTGGCTATGTCCCCTTTGTGTAAGTTTACTTCTTTGTGGCTGGCCACACACCAGCCACTTGTGCTGTGAAAGTGGCTGGAGCAGAAGTGAGATCTAGGATGACCAAAATCTGTATTTATGGCCTGATTACTGTGGGGTTGTCTTTAAAAAAATCTTAGAGCTGGAACTAAGAGCTTCCACTGTCCCTGAGATTCCTTTGCTCAAATCTAACACTTGAACCATAGCTTATTTTTCATCTTTTTTAGTAGTTTAGTAGACAGAAGTGTCTCACATACTTTCCTGCCTGTGCTGGCTTCAAGTTGCCATCCTAAGATCTCAACCTCTTGAGTAGCTAGGATTGCTGGTATGAGCCACTGGCATCTGCTGAAGATGTGTGTGTGTGTGTGTGTGTGTGTGTGTGTGTGTGTGTGTGTGTGGGTGTGTGGGTGTGTGTGTGTATGTGTGTATTAGGGCTTGAACTCAGAGACTAGGTGGTATCCTTTAGCTTGTTTGCACATGGTTGGTGCTGTAACACTTGAAATACAGTAGCTCTGCTTCCCATCTTTTTTGGTGATTCATTGAAGATAAGAGTCTGCCCAGGCTAGCTTTGAATCTTCATTGATCCTCAAGTCTTAACTTTGAGTAGCTAGGATTATAGGCATGAGCTACTGGCATCCCGCTGCAAGGATGTCTTTTCATACTCTCATCTGTTCTAACAGCTGTCTACTTGCCCTTGCCTAGATCTATGACCTCCACATAAGCTCCCACCAGGCCCTGATTTTGTGGAGAACATAAAGCTCAAACGCGATCCCATTTCTTTATCCTCAGGAAAGGAGGTTTTATTTCGTCTGAAGCCTGGGGTTGGAGGGGTAGATGGATGCTCGGCTGGGAGAGAGGTAGTCTGTGTTAGCCAAGAAGGAAAGTGTGACCAGATGCTAATAGTTCATGCTCTCATATTCCTAGCTCCTCAGGAAGCTGAGATCTAAGGATTGCCATTCAGAATCAGCCCAGCTAGAAAAGTCTGTGAGACTCTCTTCTGCAAATAACCACAAGAAGGCTGGAAGAAAAACTGTGGCTCAAGTGGTAGAGTAATAGACTGAATGAAAAAAAAGTGAGGGACAGAAACCAGGCCCTGAGTTCAAGCCCTAGTACTAAGATGCATAAGCCCACATGTGCACGCACGCACACACACACACACACACACACACACACACACACACACACACACACACACACACACTGGATGGTGGTAATGATGAGCTGAGCTGAAATAGAACTGGGGGCAGTCCTGAGGCATAGTCACAGTAAACTCTCAAGGCAGATCAAGTGGTTTCTCCCTAAGTTCTTCTTGGGCTGAGGGGTCTGGACCATGCCAGTATGTTCCATGGAACCTGCCCCTCCATCCATGAACGGGGCCACAGGACCACGGGAAGGACACTAGGGATGCTCCTTTGTAATCAGCCCAGGATTGCTGACCCTCATCTGCCCCAGCCTCCTCCCCCGATCACTGGTGAGGAAAGCAGGGCTCTGAGCCCTGGGACACCTGGGATAGCGACTGCTACAAGCAGCAGCCAGCTGGCTGTAGATTCCTGATCCTACAAGCCTTTCATGAGCTCAACTCAACACCTGCCCAAGGTATGCCTGACAAATTCACACTTTTCTGATACCTGCATGAGCGGGTGGTACCTGGTGTGACATCTTGCATCTCCTGCCCCTGCTGGCCCAGAACCGTGGTCTGAGACATCGAATTACTGCTCAGATCCACCTTGCACCCATGACAGATGCCATTCTGATGATCTCCATGCCCCAAGGCTTGACCCTTCTCTGATACTGTGGCTGCTCTGTAGGTAATGGCCTCCAAAGAGGCTGCTCTCAAGACTTATAGGACATCTAGACATTGGGAGACCTTCAGGGGCCCACTGGAAAATTCCCTGCCTAGAGCCACAGAGTCAGGTCCAAGCAGTCCAGGTGTTGGTCATGGAGCTTGAACCTGGGCCTGGGTGCTGCCCCCCAGCACTTCAGGTTACCACGTGAGCTACAGAGCCAAGTTTTCTGGAGGTTCCTTGGAGATCAGTGTCCCACGGACTTTCCTGTCCGGGCTGGCTTTGAACCGCAATCCTCACATCTCAGCCTTCTGAGGAGCTAGGAGTGAGCTACCGGTGCCCGGCTAATCTGACCTTTTACCACAGTGGACTAGGAGCTCCTGAAAGCTTTTCTTTATTTTTTTTCTGTGCCAGTATTTGATCCTGAACTCAGTGTCTGGACTCTGGTCTCTTAACTTCTTATCTCAAGGTTAGCACTCAACCACTTGAGCCACAGCTCCATTTCTGGCTTT
>NW_024870919.1:1862500-2072500 GCF_019054845.1 Dipodomys spectabilis | reverse complement strand
CCATTCTAGCTCCTTTGTATGATTCTCCCAATTAAAGAATACTGACTACTTTTACATTAATGCTACTTCATTAAATGGAGGCATAATTTAATAATAATTCATAAATATATAATTTAATATCCTCACATTTTCTCTCATATATATTGCAAACTACACATCTATCTCTCTATCTATCTACCTATCTCTCACTTTCTCTCTGTCTGTCTATCTATCTGTATCCACATCTTTATCTATATCTATATCTATGAGCCATTACTATGGCTTGTTCCACAGAACTGGCTGGCAGCTCAGTTTGCCAAAGTCTTTTGTAGTACAACTGACTCTTTCATGAATTGAGCATTGTGGGCTGTGAATTCAAATCTCAGCATTGCCAGAAGTTATATGTGGAGTCAGAAGCCAATTTTGACACATGTTTTTCCTTCTCTGTGAAAGTCCTGGATCTCAGTATGATCTATAATCTTTATGCAAATACATCCATGTGATAAGATGTAATAAATGAAATAAATATTATATATGTAATAATAATAAATAAAATAAAAAATAAGGGTAATAAATGTCATCTGGAATAAACCCATGTATATAAATAGATCTCATATACGAATATTTTTTTTTCAGTACGGGGGCTTGAATTCAGTGCCTGGAAACTGGGCTGAAATTCTTGTCTTCAACGACGGTGAGCTTACTCTCCCCAACAGTGCCACAGAGTTACCCAGACCTTGAGTTCAAATCCCAGGCCTGCCAGAAAAATGGTGCAAATTCCAAGCCAGAGTCTTGATTTTTTTGGCCAGGACTGGGGCTTGAACTCAACTCGTGACTACTCTGCCTCAGCTTCGATCATCCTTGGCTAGGGTGCAGCCTCTGGACCCACAGCTCATCCTGAGATCCTAGGACGAGTGTTCAAATCTTGGGACTGGCAAAAAAGAAGTGTTGGGAAGGAAGCTCAGTAATAGAGTGGTTGCCTTGCATCCATAAGGCCCTGGGTTCGGTTCTTCAGCACCACATAAGCAGAAAAAAGTCAGAAGTAGCGCTATGGCTTAAGTGGTAGAGTGATAGCCTTGAGGTGAAGAGTTGAGGTACAACAACAGAGCCAGTGTTCTGGCCCCAAATCCAAAAAAGAAAAAAAAAGAAAAAAACAGAGGAGGGGAAAAAAGGAGAAGTACAAAACTGGGAAGTTCCAGAAGGTGGTAGTACATTGTTTTATCCTTTGCATTGCAACCATCCTGGGTCTAAATGACAGGGCCCAGAAAATGTACATGACCTTGCACTGCTGAAGTTTGGTGGGCTGTCAGGGAAGCCATAGCCCAAACCAGCAACCTAGGCCTGGGGTGCGAATCCCAGGACTGCCACCTATGAATGGAGGGAGATCCTAAGAAACACATTCTGATATACATCCATATGAATGGAATGTTGTAAAGTAATAATGACATTAGTAGTTAGTATATGATTATATTATAAAATTAGACACAATAATTATAGTACATTGACTAATTTTCAATTAATACTTTGTTATGTATTTAACCATAATATTTAAATGAATGAAGGAATAACTTATCGATAATTGGTAGTAATATAGTATATATAATTAGATAATATACAGAAATCTCTGTCTTGTTTTATACATACATATATATATATATATATATATATATATATATACTTATGTATATATGTGTTACAATCTACATATCTATTTCTACATTTGTCATTACTTGGCTCAGTGGCAGAGGGTTTGCCTCATATGTATGAAGCCCTGGGTTCAATTCTACACTATCACATGCACCGAAAAATCTGGAAGTCTCATGCTACTTGATTTAAAACAAATACACATTAAAATGGTTAAAATCAAATGGCAATTTATTCTTTTTTTTCTTTTTTTTATTGTGAAAATACTGTACAGAGGGGTTACAATTACATGGGCAAGATAGTGAGTATATTTATTATCAAGCATTGTAGCCTGCTTCTTTGTTTACCCTTCCCATAACTTCCCATCCTCCCCCCCAACACCCAGTCCTCCCCCCACAAGTTGTAAAGTTCGTTTTTGATATGACAACTTGTACTTCTCATTTTTGCAACAGGTCGACCTCTATCCTTATTTAAATGACTTGTTTTTCCATTTCCCCTACACAAATTATAACGGCATCAAATACAGTGAAAGCAGGGGTTATACTGTTGGAGAGGGACATACAAAGCAACAAAGAAATAATCTTATAATTGAGTTAGAAACAAATGCATGAAAGAAAAAAACATATAAGATACATATCTTAGAGTTCATTTTCCTAACATCACCTTATCTGAACTTTTCTGCTTGACTCATACATATACTTGATATTGCAAATAAGAGAAATCATGGGACCTATGTTTCCTTGGGCTTGGCTAACTTCACTTAATATAATTTTTTCGAAGTCTTTCCATTTCCTAACAAATGGGGCAATGTGATTCTTTCTGATGGAGGCATACAATTCCATTATGTATATATACCACATTATCTTGATCCATTCTTCTACTGAAGGGCATCTGGGTTGGTTCCATAAGGTAGTTATAGTAAATAATGCTGCAATAAACATAGTTGTGCTGGTAGCTTTAGTGTGGTCTTGTTTGTAAACATTTGGGTAAATGCCCAAAAGTGGGATTGCTGGGTCATAAGGGAGCTCTATGTGGAGTCTTTTGAGGAACTTCCATACTACTGTCCAAAGTGGTTGAACAAGTTTACGCTCCCATCAACATCCCCTCCAGCATCTGTTGTTGTTAGAGTTCTTGATTCTTGCCATTCTAACTGGGGTGAGGTGGTATCTCAATGTTGTTTTGATTTGCATTTCTTTTATGGCTAGGGAGGTTGAGCATTTCTTCATGTGTCTATTGGCCATCCTTCTTCCTTCTTCAGAGAAGTTTCTCTTTAAGTCATTAACCCACTTATTTATTTAGCAGTTGTCTCTTCGAGGATTTGTTGTTGGGGGATTTAATTTTTTGAGTTCCAAGTATATGAGACCCTTGTCCTTTGTATGGCTAGTGAAGATCTCCTCCGAATCCGGAGGCTTTCTATTGATCTTGCTAGCTATGTCCTTTCTCATGCAGAAGCTCTGCAACTTCATGCAATCCCATTTGTCCAACCTTTCTTTGATTTGTTGTGTTTCCGGGTCTCTATTAAGAAAATTTCGGTCTGAGCCAAGGAGACCTAGGTTTCTCCTATTCCATCCTGTAAGGTTTTCAGAGTGTCTGCTTTGACTCCAAGGACTTTGATCCATTTGGAGTTGATTCTGGTGCAGGATGTTATATAAGCATCTAGCTTTAGTTTTCTACAAGTAGTTAACCAATTTTGCCAGCACCATTTACTGAAGAGGCTGTCTTTCTTCCATTCTATTTTTTTTAGCTCCCTTACCAAAGATTAGATGGCTAGTCTGTAGGTTCATTTCTGGGTTTTCAATTCTATTCCATTGGTCCTGAGGTCTCTTCTTGTGCCAGTACCAAGCTGTTTTGACAACTATGGCCATATAGTAGAGTTTGAAAATTGGTATTGATATTCCCCCAGCAGTGTTCTTTCCGTTGAGGAGCGTTTTTGCTATTCGGGGTCTTTTATTGTTCCATATGAATTTTTGGATTGCTTCTTCTATTTCCTTGAAAAATGAGGTTGGAATTTTGATAGGTATCGCGTTGAATTTGTAGATAGCCTTGGGAAGTATATCCATTTTCATGATGTTAATCTTTCCAATCCAGGAGCATGGGAGTTTTTGCCATTTTCTAAGTTGTGATTCGATTTCCTTTTTCAATTTTTTAAGTTTTCATCTTAGAGGTCCTTCACTTCTTAAGTTAATTCCTAGGTAGTTTATTTTTTTGTGGGGATATTACAAATGGAGTTGCTTTCCTAATTTCAGCCCCACATTTCTCATTGTGGGCATACAAAAAAGCCATTGATTTTTGAGTGTTAATTTTATACCCTACTACTTTGCCAAAATTTTGAATCAGCTTGAGTAATTTGGGAGTGGAGTTTATGGGATTCTTTAAATAAAAGATCATGTCATCTGCAAAGAGGGAGAGTTTTATTTCTTCTTTCCCTATTTGGATCCCCTTTATGTCTGCACCTTGTCTTATTGCTGTAGCTAGGAATTCTAATACTAGGTTGAAGAGAAGTGGAGAGTGTGGACATCCTTGTCTTGTTCCTGAGTAAAGAGGAAATGGCTTTAGTTTTTCACCATTGAGTATAAAGCTGGCTGTAGGTTTGTCATATACACCTTTATTGTATTGAGGAATGTTCCATGGATTCCTAATTTTGCCAAAACCTTCATCATAAAGGGGTGTTGGATCTTGTCGAGTGCTTTTTCTGCATCTATTGAGATAACCATGTGGTTCTTATCATTGCTCCAGTTGATGTGATGAATAATATTGATTGATTTGCCTATTTTGAACCAGCTTTGCATTCCTGAAATGAATCTTGTTTGATCGTGGTGTATGATTTTTTGGATGAATTGTTGAAATTGATTGGGCAAAATTCTGTTGAAAAGTTTTGCATCAATGTTCATCAAAGAAATGGGTCTGTAGTTCTCTTTCTTTGATGAATCCCTGCCTGGTTTTGGGATCAGGGTTATGATGGCTTCATAGAATGTGTTCCGTAGAGAACTTTCTATTTCAATTTCATTGAAGAGTTGGAGGAGTATTGGTGTGAGCTCTGCTTTGAAGGCCTTGTAGAATTCCGCTGTAAAACCATCTGGTCCTGGACTTTTCTTAGCTGGGAGGTCTCTTATTGCTGTTTCTATTTCAATGCTTTATGTGGGCCTGTTAAGATGGTTTATCTCATATTGGTTTAGTTTTGACATGTCAATATTTGCTAGGAAAAGGTCCATTTCTGCCAAGTTCTCAAACTTATTAGCATAAAGTTTTGAGAAATTATTCCTTTAAAGTGTTCTGAATCTTGATTGTGTCCGTGGTGATGTTTCCATTCTCATCTCCGAGTTTATTTATTTGGGTGTGTTCTCTTTTTCTGATAAGATTTGCTAAGGGTCTGTCAATTTTGTTAATTTTTTCGAAGAACCAACTCTTTGTTTTGTTGATTCTTACTATAGTTTATTTGGATTCTAATTCATTTAATTCTCATTTAATTTTAATTATTTCTTTATGTCTACTGGATTGGGGTTTATCTTGCTGCTCTTTGTCAAGGAGGCTCAGAAGTCTCATGAAATTGTTGGTTTCAGATCTCTCTAATTTGTGGATGTAGGAATTCAGAGCTATAAACATGCCTCTGAGGACTTCCTGTCCTATGTCCCAGAGGCGCTGGCAATTTTGTGCTTGTTTTTGTTGAATAGCATAAACATTTGAATTTCCTTTCTGATCTTTTCCATGATCCACTCATGATTCAGCAGTGTGTTGTTCAGCCTCCATGTGTTACAGGACTATCTTTGGTGGCTTTTGTTGTTGAGTTTTAATTTTATTCCCTTGTGGTCCAAGAGAATGCAAGGTATAACTTCAATGTTTCTGAATTTGGACACGTTTGCTTTGTGGCCTAAAATGTGGTCTATTTTAGAAAACGTTCCTTGTGCTGCTGAGAAAAACGTATATTCTGATGCTGCTGGGTGAAATATTCGTTAGATGTCTGTTAAATCTAGTTGATCTATGCAGTTGTTTAGATCTGCAGTTTCTCTGTTGAGTTTTTGCCAAGTTGATCTATCTAGTGGGGAGAATGGTGGGTTAAAATCCCCAACTATTGATGTCTTTGGATCTATGTGGGATTTGAGGGAATGTAGTGTTTCTTGGAAAATTTGGGTGCTCCGTTGTTTGGCGAATAGATATTAAGAATTGTAGTATCCTTCTGAAGGGGAGATCTCTTAATTAGTATGTAGCGACCTTCTTTTTCTCTTCTCACAAATTTTAATTTGAAGTCTATTTTATCTGATTATAGGATTGCAACTCCCGCCTGTTTATGGGGGCCGTTTGCTTGATAGATTTTGTTCCAGCTTTTAACATTGAAAATGTGTTTGTTTTTATGGGCAAGATGTGACTCCTGAAGGCACCAGATAGAAGGACCTTGTTTTTTAATCCAACTAGACAGTCTATGTCACTTCATTGGACAGTTGAGTCTGTTAATGTTAAGAGATAGGACTGAGAGTTATTTGGGAGTTCCTGCAATGATATCAATCTTCTTGGGGGCTGTGAAAACTGGGTTCTTCCTATGGTTCTTGGATTCTCAGTTTGGGTGCAGTTTCTTGACCTTTATTGTGGTCTTGTTGGTTTTCTATGTGTAGAACATCATTAAGAATCTTGTGTAGGGCTGGTTTGGTGGAGATGTATTGTTTCAATTTTTCCTTGCTATGGAAGGTTTTTATTTGGCCTTCAGTTATGAAGGAGAGTTTAGCTGGATACAGTATTCTCGGTTGATAGTTGTTTGTTTTTAGGGAATGGCATATACCATTCAAGGCTCTTCTTGCTTTGATTGTCACTTCTGAGAAATCTGAGGTGATTCTAATTGGTTTCCCTTTATAGGTGATTAATCTTTTCTCCTTGACAGCTTTAAGGATCTTTTCCTTGGTCTGAGTTGATCCTGTGTGGATTATAATGTGATGGTGAGATGTCATATTCTGGTCTGGTCTATTTGGAGTTCTAAAAGCTTCTTGTATTTGAATAGGCCTATCTTTTTGCATGTTTGGGAAGTTCTCTGCTAGGATCCTGTTAAACAAATTTCCTAGACCATTAACTTCTGTTTCTAGGTGCTCCTCTACACCCATTATCCTTAGATTAGGCCTTCTGATGGTGTTTTCCAAGTGTTGGATAGATCTCTCATATTTCTTGGATTTCTCTTGGATGGTTGTATTTTCTTTCTCTACAATGTCTAGGCTGTCTTCAATCCCCAAGATTCGATCTTCTGCATGGTCTAACCTGCTGTCGAGACTTTCTACTTTGTTTTTTATTTCTTTTCCTTCTAGTTGGTCAGCTTTGATGGCTTCAAATTCTTTGTTGAAGCTTTTTTTTAGATCTTGTATGAACTTCTTTACTTACTTAATTTGGTGTTCACTGTTTATTCTCAAATCACTTAGTTGATTGGTTATGGTTTCCTTGGACTCCCATTCCTTCTGTTGGGTTCCATTCAGCATTCCCTTTGTGGTCTCCCTGACTTCCTTCAGCTCTTTGTTAATGGATTCCATGAATGCCTTTAATGATCTTTGTGTATTTTCATCCTGCTCTCTCAATTCCTATATTACTCTTTGATTAGCTTCCTCCCGTTCTTGAGATTCTTATAGTTCTCTTTGAGTGTTCTTACGCTGCTGTGTTAAGTGTGTACACAATGGGGGATAAGGTCTAATAATCAACTACGGGTTTATCTGAGGATGTGCAGAAAAGCAATTAAGTCACATAAAGAATGAAAGAGAAGAACAGATGAAAAGGATAAGAAAGAAAGAAAAAAAGATCAGAAGTTCAGTATAGCTAAACAAAAATCAAGACAAAACATAAAAAAAAAAAGAGGAATAAAAATGCACACACACTTATACCCCTAAAATAAAATTCTAAGAGGAAAAAAAAATTACTAGAAAACAATTTTTTTCAAAAAAGGTAAAAATTAAATTAAAAATAAACATTTTTAGAAAAAAAATTTTTATAAGAGATACAACAGACCAAGATGGCGACGGGGCAGTAGGGAAACGCCACAGCTCTCTCCAACCAAAAAGAGAGTTCGAGTTCCAACGCTTAATCTCCCCAAGAGACCGACAACAACAAAAAGACGAACACTCAGAGAAAAAAAAGAGGTGGAAAATAACAAAAGAAGAAAGAGAGGAAAAGAAGAAATTCAGAACAGAGAAGAGCGAAGACCCCTCCCCCAACCTTTACTGGCCGCGCGGCAGTGTGCCAAGCCGCCGGCCAGCCGGCCCGGCGGGGGCTGCTGGAGCCACAGAGACACAGGGGGCTGCTTGCAGATCACCAGGTACCGGATCGCCAGGAACAGAGAAACCTACCAGCCGGAGTCTCCACGAGGATCCTACCCCCACCCCTCACTCTCCACCGGAGGGGAGAGGCTCCATCCCGCCAAAGCCGCCTGGCACCAGCAGCGCCACAAAGGGACCTGTCCGCAGACCACCCGCCCAATCACGATCGCAACTACCCGGCGGGGCCCGCCCAACCCAGCCCGCAACCACCCCAACTGAACTCGGATTGCAACAACAACTGACGACCTACAGGGTGAGTACCCCACAGGGGACAGTCAATCCATCAAGGGAGACCAGAGCTGGAGGGAATCCCCAGACCCTGACCTAGACTCCCTACCCCAACTCCCGGACCACAGGACCCACTAAAACTGGGAACTGTTCGAGAGCTCCACCAGCCGGTGGAGCACACTCTGCTGGCCAGGCCAGAGCAAGAGAGCCCCTGGAAGGGAGCTTAAATGCCCAAGCCAGGTACAGCGCCCCTGGGTCAAGACTACCAACAGTAGAAGAAATTTGAACTGTGTCTTCCAGGTTGCATAACCTAGGTGCTATACACATTAGCACAGGCCTAACGAGCGCGCTCCAGGCTGGGGCCAGAACCAGGCCCGGGGACCGGCGCCTGAAGAAAGCAAAAAGGGTCAGAAGTGGGGCTGTGGCTCAAATGGTAGGGTGCCAGCCTTGAGCTGAAGAGCTGAGGGACAGCACCCAAACCTAGAGTTCAAGCCCACAACCAGCCCAAAACAAACAAACAAAAACACATCAAGAGCCCATAGCAGACTCCAGTATTTGGGAGAGTGCATCCAGAGCATCTGATCTTCCCAAGAGCACCCGCAGGAGCAAACACAAGCAGTCTAGGCTGCTCAACCCTTCCAAAGGCTGGAATTGCCAGCAATCTACAGCAGAGAGCTGAGAATCCTTAGTAAGTCAGAATAGCAGCTGGAAATAGGCTCCCAACAGAATCCAGATCAGGCACAGACTCTCTCTACCAATACAGAATCAGCAACCAAGCAAAGACAGGCACACCAAAACAAGATTGAAGAGCAGTCTCCTGAACCCCCATGCGAAAATCACAGAGAAAAATCACAAGGTTTACCACTACCCAGGACAGCAAGCTCACCTCAAAAGCCAGCAGCCACGCAGGGGAGAGCCCCAGTGGGAGCAAAGCAGGAATGGAAGACAAAAACTACATCCAAGGGTTGTTGGAGGCAATGACTCAAGAAATAAAGTGAGAAATGGATCAGAAATTGAAAGAGCACAAGGATGAACTATCAAAAGATATACAGGATATCAAACAAAAGTTGGATGCAAAAATAGAAGCTGCACAAACCTCAGTAAGAAGTGAGATAAACGCCAAATTAGAGGTAATGCATACTGATCTCACCTCTCAATGAGGTGAGTACTCTGAGAACCAACATTGAATCCATAAAGGGATCCATTTCCACCATGCAAACCACAATAGAAGCCACGGTCAACAGAGTGAATGAAATGGAAGGTAGAGTGTCAGATACAGAAGACAGAATACACCAACTGGACCAAAAAGTGACAGATATGGAAAAATCACTCAAATTAAACCAAAGGGAAATTCAAGAGCAAGCAGATAATGCTAAAAAATTTAACCTTCGCATAATCGGAGTGGACGAAGGTGAGGAATTCCAGAGCAAGGGAATGCGACACCTATTTAACAAGATAGTCAATGAAAATTTTCCCCACCTCAAAAACGACCATCTTAACTACATCACAAAAGCTTATCGAACACCCAACAAGCAAGATCCCAGGAGAAACACTTCTAGACACATTGTAGTAAAAATGATGGATCTGAATAATAAGGAAACAATCCTGCATGCAGCAAAAATGAGGAAGGAGCTATACTACAACGGGAAAAAAATTAGAATCACTGCAGATCTCTCCACACAAACAATGAATGCAAGAAAAGCCTGGGAAAACACCATACGAGCCCTGAGAGCCAATAACTGCCAACCCAGACTGATATACCCGGCAAAGCTAGCATTCACATTCGATGGAGAACTGAAAACTTTTAATAGCAAAGAAAAACTAAATGAATACATAAACATTAAGCCAGCATTACAAAGAATTCTAAGAGGAGGGAAACAACCTGAAGAAAGCAACCAGGAACTGGGACCTGTCCCAAACAGGCATTACTCAAAGTCTAACTGAGCAAGCACAGGAGGAAAGGAAAGAAGAAAAACTTAGGAAAACGGAATGGCAGGGACAACAATGCATCTCTCTATACTTTCTCTTAATATAAATGGGCTGAATTCGCCAATTCAAAGAAAACGAACTGAGGACTGGATCAGAAAACAAGACCCATCCATCTGTTGCCTTCAGGAGACCCACCTCTCAGCCAAACATACAAACAAACTCAGAGTGAAGGGGTGGAAAAGGATCTACCAATCAAATTCCCCCAATAAGAAAGCAGGTGTAGCTATCCTGATATCTGACAAAATAAACTTTTCATTAAAATCAGTACAGAAAGACAAGGACGGACACTATATATTAATAAAGGGAACAATCCAAGAGGAGGATATAACCATCATCAACTTATATGCCCCAAATGTCGGTGCACCCAGATATGTTAAACAAATTCTCTCAAACTTACAGAATAAAATAGATCCCAATACGATAATACTAGGAGACTTTAACTCGCCACTCTCACCAAAGGACAGGTCTACCAACCAGATTATTGGCAAAGAAGCTACCGAATTAAGTGAGGCCATACTTCAAGCGGAATTAACTGACATCTACCGAGTATTTCACCCTAAAACAACACAGTACACATTCTTCTCAGCAGCTCATAGAACTTTCTCCAAAATAGACCATATCATAGTTCATGCAAGGAACTTAAGCAAATACAAAGGGATCGACATAATCCCCTGTATCCTATCTGACCACAGTGGAATCAAGCTAGCTCTCAATAACAAAGCATACCGCAGAAATTTCTCTAATACATGGAAATTGAACAGCACACTCCGTAACAAGGCCTGGGTAACAGAAGAGATCAGAGAAGAAATAAAGCATTTCCTACAACTCAATGAAAATGAAAACACCTCACAAAGAAACTTGTGGGACACAGCAAAAGCAGTCCTGAGGGGCAAATTTATTGCCCTCAGTGCCCACATCAAGAGAATGGAGACAGACCAAGTAAATAATCTCATGTTGCAACTAAAACAGCTAGAAAAACAAGAAAAAATTGGACCTAAAGCTACTAGACGAAGCCAGATAACCAAATTGAGAGCAGAGATTAACCAATTAGAAAATCAGAAAACCATAACCAAAATAAACCAAACAAAAAGCTGGTTCTTTGAAAAAATAAACAAAATTGATGGCCCGTTGGCAAGATTAATTAAAAAAAGAAGAGAGGAAACCCATATTAATAGGATTAGGGATGCCACGGGAAACATCACAACACGTACCCAAGATATCCAAACAATTCTAACAGACTACTTTCAAAAGCTATACTCTCTAAAGGAAGAAAATCTGGCTGAAATGGATGCATTTTTAGAGAAATACAAGTTACCCAAACTGAGCAAAGAAGAAGTTAACCAATTAAATAAGCCAATATCCTATAATGAGATACAGGAAGCTATCAAAAGTCTTCCAACAAAAAAAAGCCCAGGACCAGATGGATTCACAGCAGAATTCTATAAGACCTTTAAACAAGAACTAATACCCATACTCCTCAAGCTCTTCAGAGAAACAGAGAAGGAGGGAGCTATCCCAAACTCATTCTACGAAGCCAATATCACACTTATCCCTAAACCAGGCAAAGACCCAACCAAAAAGGAGAATTACAGGCCAATCTCCTTGATGAACACAGATGCAAAGATCCTTAACAAGATTCTAGCTAACAGAATCCAGAAACACATAAAAAAAATAATACACTATGATCAGGTAGGCTTCATCCCAGAGACACAGGGATGGTTTAACATACGTAAGTCAATAAGTGTAATCCAGCATATCAACAGAGCCAAGGTCAAGAATCACATGATTATCGCCACAGATGCAGAAAAGGCCTTTGATAAAATTCAACATTCATTCATGCTAAAAGCTCTGGAGAAAATAGGAATAGAAGGAACATTTCTAAAAACAATAAAAGCCATATATGACAGACCAATAGCCAATATTATACTTAATGGGGAAAAGCTACAACCAATCCTCCTAAAAACAGGAACAAGGCAAGGATGCCCACTGTCTCCACTCCTCTTCAACATAGTCCTAGAACCCTTAGGAAGGGCAATAAGGCAAGAAAAAGACATTAAAGGGATCCGCATAGGGAAAGAAGAAGTTAAACTATCCCTTTTTGCAGACGACATGATACTATACCTCCACGATCCCAAAATCTCCATCCCCAAACTTTTAGAAATCATAAGTCACTTCGGCAAAATAGCAGGATACAAAATAAACCCACAAAAATCAGTTGCCTTCCTATACACTGATAACGCACAGGAAGAGAGGGAAATAAAGGGAGCAACCCCATTCACAATAACCTCCCAAAAAATAAAATATTTAGGAATTAACCTAACCAAAGATGTAAAAGAACTATTTAATGAGAACTATAAAAAGTTAAAGAAAGAAATTGCAGAAGACACTAGGAAATGGAAAGACCTCCCATGCTCCTGGATAGGCTGACTTAATATAGTAAAGATGGTGATACTTCCAAAACTAATATACAAATTCAATGCAATTCCTATTAAAATCTCAATGACGTACATCACTGAAATACAGAAAACAGTCCAAAAATTTATATGGAACAACAAAAGACCTAGAATAGCCAAAACAATTCTAGGGGATAAAGACAATATGGGAGGGCTATCCATGCCGAACTTCAAACTCTACTACAGAGCTATAATAACAAAGACAGCATGGTACTGGCACAAAAACAGACCCGAAGACCAATGGAACAGAATAGAAGATCCAGATATAAATCCACAGGCCTACAGCCAGCTGATATTCGACAAAGGAGCCAAAGACATACAATGGAAGAAACACAGCCTCTTCAACCGCTGGTGCTGGGAAAACTGGGCAGCCACATGCAGAAAACTAAAAGTGGACCCCAGCCTATCACCATGCACCAACATCAACTCAAAATGGATTAAAGACCTTAACATTAAACCTGAATCTCTGAAACTACTGCAGGACAGAGTAGGAGAGACACTTGAACTAATAGGCACAGGAAGGAACTTCCTGAACAGAGTCCCAGGGTCACAACAATTTGGAGAGAGACTCGACAAATGGGACTACCTTAAAATAAAAAGCTTCTGCACAGCTAAATCTATCGCAACTAAGCTAGAAAGACAACCAACTAATTGGGAAAAAATATTTACCAGCAATATATCAGACAAGGGGTTAACATCCTGTATATACAGGGAACTCAAGAAACTAATCCCTCCCAAACCTAACAAACCAATTACTAAATGGGCAAGGGAACTAAAGAGGGACTTCTCAAATGAAGAAATAAAAATGGCAAAGAAACACATGAGGAAATGTTCATCATCCCTGGTGGTGAAGGAAATGCAAATAAAGACAACCCTGAGATACCACCTTACCCCAGTCAGAATGTCCCACATCCACAAATCAGCCAACGACAAATGCTGGAGGGGATGTGGAGAAAGAGGAACCCTATTACACTGCTGGTGGGAATGTACACTTATACAACCACTTTGGAAAGCAGTCTGGAGGGTCCTTAGAAAGCTAAAGATTGACCTCCCTTATGACCCAGTCATACCATTTCTAGGCATCTACCCTGAACAACAGGAACCAATATACAAGGACACGTGCACCTCCATGTTTATTGCAGCACTGTTCGCAATAGCTAGGATATGGAAACAACCTAGATGCCCCACCACAGATGAATGGATCCAAAAATTGTGGTATCTATACACAATGGAATATTATGCAGCCATTAGAAATGACAAAATAATGGCATTTGCAGGGAAATGGATGGAGCTAGAAGGAATCATGTTGAGCGAGGTAAATCCAAGAATGAAGAGACAAACGGTACATGGTCTCCCTGATAAGTGGATGCTAAATCCAAAAGGTTAGGTGATACGACAAAACTAACAGGACTTAAGAAACAAAGAACTCCCGCTCATCTGGTTGAACCACTACTAAATATCCCCATGCTGCTGATCACAAATATGGTATATAACATGTGAACACTGTTATATATTACAGACTGTGGTAGACAATTTGCTCCAGGGAAGTTAGAATGAACTTGTGACTTTGAAATTATGTAATCATTTAACCACAATCAAAAAAAAAAAAAGAACCTCGGGGAAGGGAGGGAGGGAGGGGATGATAGGGGGAAAACAATGGAGGGGGTAACAATGTTCAAGAGGAAGTGTACTCATTACCTCACTCATGTAACTGTAACCCTCTGTATAGTAGCTTTACAATAAAAAAAAAAGAGAGAAAAAAAAAAGATACAACAACAACAAAAAATCTTCTTTGATTTTTTGGAGATGGGTGGGGAAAATCCTGTGTCTCCCTTGTGTCCATAACCAGCCTCTTGTTGGGGTCTCTGGTCTGCTTGTGTTCCTGTGGCTTGGTTGGTTACTTAATCAGTTTCTTTGAACAGGCAGAAAAATGCTCTGCGATCCTCCTCCCAGGTGAGTTCAATGGGTGGAAGATGGCTTTTTCCTCGAGTTTGGAGATGCTGTGATGATGCTAGGTTCTGGGTAGAATTGAGGCCTTTCAGCAAGCATTAGCTTTTCCTGAGGGCTGGTTTGTGAGAAACTCATAGAATCCAGCCTGGAGCCATTCTCAGGGTTTCTGTTTACTGAATTTCAGTTGATTGTCGAGGCTGCTAAAGGGAGGGGCAGCCTCTGGCTCTGATTACCAGGTGAAGAAAGCCACTCCTGGTGCTGGCACCCGAGCTAGGTGACTTTTCCCTGGATGGAGTTGAGTCTGGCAGGTGAGGTAAGGCTCTTGTGACCTGCTAGATGACCCTAGATTTATTCCAGGGCCTGAGTTGGAGCTAGAAGCTCCTCCGAGCTTTGTCAGTATCCAAGATGGAGATCTCCGGTACTGGGGGTGGGGAGGGGTGGCCTTCCCTCCTTGCTCCTGGGGGTGGGGAGGGGTGGCCTTCCCTCCTTGCTCCCTGCGAAGGAGTGAGGACATCAGGCTTCTACTCACGCCGAGCCTTGGTTCCTGGGTCGTCTCTGGTCTGCGAACTGCAGGATATAGATGTCTGCTCCTTGTCGGTTCTTGGTGTTGAGTGGAATCCACTCGCCCACCACGTCTGGCTCCTTCATCCCGGACTCTCTGTGATTCAGGTATCACGCCTGCTGTCGCTTCCGCCACTGCTGCCGCGGCTGTGGTGGCTGCGGGCAAGTGCCCAGGGCTGTCTCCTTGTCTGTATTTTCTCTCTCTGGCCTCACTCTCTGTCCTGTGAAGGCACACTTGTTGTGATTCTCTGGCTTAGGACTGTTCCCTGGAACTCTAAAACTGCTTTCTATGCCAGAGCTTGTTTAGCCTACAGCTTCTCTTCCGCCATCTTCCTGGAACTTCCTGGCAGTTTATTCTTAATGCAAGAATTACAATCACAATTCACCAAACAACAGAGCACCCAAATTTATGCAAGAAACACTATTTTCCCTCAAATCACAATAGCTCCAAAGACTTGAATTGTTGGGGACGTTAACACACCACTTTCCCCACAAGACAGATAAACTCAGAAAAACTCAATAGAGAAAACACAGATCTGAACAACTGCATAGATCAACTAGATTTAACAGACATCTATGGAATATTCCAACCAGCAGCATCAGAATATACGTTTTTCTCAGCAACACAAGGAATACTTTCCAAAATAGAACACATTTTAGGCCACAAAGCAAACTTGTCCAAATTCAGAAACATTGAAGTTATACCTTGCATTCTCTCGGACCACAAGGGAATAAAATTAGAACTCAACACCGAAAGCCACCAGAGATAGTCCACTAACACATGAAGGCTGAAAAACACACTGCTGAATCACGAGTGGGTCATAGAAAAGAACAGAATGGAAATTCATATATTCATGATATTCAACAAAAATGAACACGCAAATTACCAACTTCTCTGGGACACAGCAAAGGCAATACTCAGGGGCAAGTTTATAGCTCTGAATTCTTACATGAACAAATTGGAGAGATTTGAAACCAACAATTTCATGAGACATCTGTGCCTCCTTGAAAAAGAGGAGCAAGATAAACCCCAATCCAGTAGACAGAAAGAAATAATTAAAATTAAAGCAGAATTAAATGAATTAGAATCCAAAAAATATAGAAAGAATCAACAAATCAAAGAGTTGCTTGTTCAAAAAAATTAGTAAAATTGACAGGCCTTTAGCAAACCTTATCAGAAAAAGAAGAGAACACACCCAAATAAATAAACGCAGAGATGAGAATGGAAACATCACCACAGAAAAAAACAAGATACAGAACATTATAAGGGAATACTTCTCAAAACTTAATGCTAATAATTTTGAAAACTTAGCAGAAATGGAACTTTTCCTAGCAAATACTGACATGCCAAAAATAAACCAAGATGAGTTAAACCATTTTAACAGGCCCATATCAAGCATTGACATAGAAACAGCAATAAGAGACTTCCCATGTAAGAAAAGCCCAGGACCAGATGGTTTTACAGGGGAATTTTACAAGGCCTTCAAAACAGAGCCCAGAGCCCACACCAATACTTCTCCAACTCTTCAATAAATTGAAAGAGAAAGTTCACTACTGAAATCATTCTATGAAGCTATGATAGCCCTCATCCCCAAACCAGGCAGGGACTCATCAAAGAAAGAGAACTATAGACCCATTTCTTTGATGATCATTGATGCAAAACCTCTCAACAAAATTTTGACCAATCGACTTCAACAATTCATCCAAAAAAAATATCATACACCACGATGAAATAGGTTTCATTTCAGGGTGCAAAGCTGGTTCAGTATACACAAATCAGTTAATTCATCATATCAACAAGAGAAAGGATAAGAAACATATGGTTATCTCAATAGATGCAGAAAAAGCATTTGACAAAATCCAACATCCATTCATGATGAAGGTTTTGGAAAAATTAAGAATCCATGAAACATTCCTCAATACAATAAAGGCTGTATTTCACAAACCTACAGCCACCATTATACTTAATGGTGAAAACTAAAGCCATTTCCTTTTAACTCAGGAAGGAGGCAAGGACGTCCCCTCTCCACTTCTCTTCAATCTAGTATTAGAATGCCTAGCTACAACAATACGACAAGATGAAAACATTAAGGGGATCCAAATAGGGAAAGAAGTAAAACTCTCCCTCTTTGCAGATGACATGATATTGTATGTAAAAAATGCCAAAGACTGTACTCCAAAATTACTCAAGATGATTCAAAACTTTGTCAAAGTAGCTGGGTATAAAATTAACCCTCAAAAATCCATGGCTTTTCTGTATGCCAACAATGAGAAAAGTGTGGCTCAAATTAGGAAAGCAATTCCATTCGTAATAGCCCCACAAAAAATAAAATTCCTAGGAATTAACTTAACCAAAGAAGTGAAGGACCTCAATGATGAAAACTTTAAAAGCTTGAAAAAGGAAATCAAAACAGAACTTAGAAGTGCAAAAACTCCCATGCTCCTGGATTGGAAAGATCAACATCTTGAAAATGGCAATACTTCCCAAGGCTATCTACAAATTCAATGCGAAACCTATCAATATTCCAACCTCATTCTTCAAAGAAATAGAAGAGGCAATCCAAAAAGTCATATGGAACAATAAAAGACCCCAAATAGATAAAACTATCCTCAACAGAAAGAACAGTGCTGGAGGAATATCAATACCAAATTTCAAACTCAACTATAAAGCCATAGTAATCAAAACAGCTTGTTACTGGCACAAGAACAGACCTCAGAACCAATGAAACAGAATTGAAACTCAGAAATGAACCTACAGTCCTATAGCCCTCTAATCTTCAATATGGGAGCTAAAAAAAAATAGAATGGAAGAAAGACAGCCTCTTCAGTTAATGGTGTTGGCGTGGTTAACTACTTGTAGAAAACTAAAGCTAGATCGATATATATTACCCTGCACCAAAATCAACTCCAATGGAGCGAAGACCTCGGAGTCAAAGCAGACACTCTGAAAACATTACAGGATCGAATAAGAACAACCCTTTTTCTCCTTCGCTCAGGCTGAAATTTTCTTAATATAGACCCAGAAACACAACAAATTAAAGAAAGGTTGGACAAATGGGATTGCATGAAATTGCAGAGCTTCAGTATGACAAAGGACATCACTAGCAATATCAATAGAAAGCCCATGGATTGGGGGAAGATCTTCACTAGCCATACAACGGACAGGGGTCTCATATTTAAAACATACCTGGAACTGAAAACATTAAATCCCCCAACCACAAATCTTCAAAGAAACAACTGCCCAATAAATAAGTGGGCTAAAGACTTAAACAGAAACTTCTCTGAAGAGGAATGAAAGATGGCCAATACATACTTTAAGAAATCCTCAACCTCCCTAGCCATAAAAGAAATGCAAATCAAAACAACATTGAGATATCACCTCGTCCCAGGTAGAATGGCTATAATCAAGAACTCTAATAACAACACATGCTGGAGGAGATGTGAACAGAAGGGAACCCTACTGCATTGTTGGTGGGAGTGTAAACTTGTTCAACCTCTTTGGAAAGGAATATGGAGGTTCCTCAAAAGACTCCAAATAGAGTTCCCCTATGACCCTGCAATCCCACTTTTGGGCATTTACACAAATATTCACAAACAAGATCACACTAAAGGTACCAGCAGGATATGTTTATTGCAGAATTATTTACCATAGTTAAGATATGGAACCAACCCTGATGCCCCTCAGTAGATTAATGGATCAAGAAAATGTGGTATATATATATACACACAATGGAATTCTATGTGTCCATCATAAAGAATGACATTGCCCCATTTGTGAGGAAATGGAAAGACTTGGAAAAAATTATATTAAGTGAAGTAAACCAGGCCCAAAGAAACATAGGTCCCATGGTTTTCCTTTTTTCCAATAAATAGTATATGTCTGAATCGAGCAGAATTGTTCAGATATATTGATGTTAGGGAAATGTACCCTAAGATATGTACTCAAATGCTGTTTTCTTTCATGCGATTGTTTCTAACACATTTATAAGATGATATCTTTGTTGCTTTGTATGTCCCTCCCCCATGGTATAACCCCTACTTTCACTGTATTTGATGTTGTTATAATTTGTGGAGGGTAAGAGCAAAAACAAATCGTTTAAATAGGGATACAGGTGGACCCATTGCAACAATGAGATGTACAAGTCGTTATGTCGAAAACGAACTTTCCAACTTTGGTGTGGGGTGATTGTAGGCTTGGGTAGAGGGATAGGGGGAGGATGGGATAGGAAAGGGAAACAAAGGAGCAGGCTACAATGCTTGATAAGAAATGTACTCATTATCTTGCTCATGTAATTGTAACCCCCTTGTACAATATTTTCACAATAAAAACAAATAATAATCTAGAAAAAAAAAAGAATTACAATCACCATTACTAGACCAAGAAGCTAGGCTTAACACCTTTATAACTTTTAAAAACATCCTAATTGTAGAACATCATTGAAAGCAAGTTCCATTATACAAATAAACTTTTTAACCCTCCTTTGAAGGCCTTTTTAATTGTAATTTTAACACATACAAGGGGCAGTTTTAGCAATAATAATCAGATCATCACATCACTCATTTTAACCATCATGTTTTCAGTGTCTATCTGCAGGGAAAAAAGACAGAACAAAGATGGGCCACTCAGCCCCTCCTATGGAATGGGCACACACCCAATCTGACTCTTTAAGGTTAGATGAACTGCGTTTGTGCCAGCTTGCCCTCCTTTACCATGTGTGGACTCCTCCCAGGGCCAGTCCCACCATCTATGAAGCACCCCCCCCAGGGTCGGTCCCACCATGCTTGACCCGCTTAACTGCACTTCTGCCTGCTCATCTTCACCCCTAAATGTAGATCTTAGGTGGTCTTCTAAGTTTTCCCATTTTTGGTGGGGGAGGTTTGAATAAAATACTGTTTAGATAGACAGAACGGGTCATGTTTTGTAACAGTGCTAAATTGACCTTTACATTTAAATTTTTAATATTTATCCTGAAATTTTAGCCAAGGGAACTAAATCCCAAACTGCCAAAACATTTTAAAATATTAAATTTTAAAATAACAGATTTTCTAATTTCTACATTAAAGAATCCTTAAAAAGCCATTTAAAACAATGTGAAAGATTTTTTAATTTTCAGTAATGTCTAAATCCCTTAACCTTTTACATTTTAAACTTAAACTCACCCAATTTTTACAGCATGTTGACAATTTTTATCTTGAACAAGTTTACAAACACATAGAAAACACACACATCTTAAAGCGTGCAAAAATCAAAATCAGTTGTACATAGATTTTTTTAAAAGTTTTTTAACAAAAATTTAATACAGTATTTTTTTTTAACTAAGTACCTTTGTTAAGCTTCATTTTCCCTGGGCTTGCTTGTTTAGCAAGGCAATTCACCAACAGATCTTTTGAATACCTTCTGTTGCAGAAGGGCTGGTTGACGGGGTCACCTGAAACTAAACTGGCCTGAATTTTATCCAATATTAGACAAGAGCACTTTACAAATTGTTACATTGTCAGGACTCGCTGAAAAATCCAAACCAGGTGCTTAGCCTTCCACACCCTCCGCTCAGGCAGCCTCCACAAGGAGAAAATGCATCCCAAGGCCTGAAAGGAACCAGACTAGTCCAGTAACCTTTCACACCTCACAGTGAGGGGAGCATAACAGGTCTGTGGCTGAGCCCAGCCAGAGGCCGGAACTTTTATTTCCCCAGAGTTGTTCAAATAAATAACAAAAATATAAATAAACACAAAAACTAAGAATCCACACTTAAAACAGGTACCAATTCTAAAACAGAACTAGACAACAAAAGCTGAATTGGGGACTAATGGACCCTCAGTTCAACCCTACCAGAACTGCTCCATTCTCACTCAGCAAGCTGAAATCAGAGTCTGCTGAGTGAGCTGGCCACCCTCACCCAGAATTTCCCCACCCCAAAAATAGAACAGAAACGACACCAAAGTAAACAAGACAGACAAGTGGCCACAAAGACAAAATCAGATCTCCTTGAATTTGGCAACATCTCACCACCAGAGGATTTCTTTCTTTTTTTTTTTTTTTTAGATAACTGCAAATGTTGACCCAGGGGCCTTCCAAGGTGGAGGAGAACTCCCAATCATCTTGGGGCAAGGGAAAAATGACCCTGGAAGCTATCCCCTCAGACTTACAGTCTCCCCCCCATACTCAGAACCTCTGGGCCAAGTCCCGAGGCTAAGATCTTGCTGGTGGCACTTGGTGGTCAGTGGCAGATTCATCTGGCTTAGAGTTTTTCCTGCAGACCCCTTTCAAAGTTATTGCTAGATCCTGCAGGTTCTCCCTTCCCCCACTGCCTCCTCTTCTAGAGAATAAGTCAACCCTTGATGTCATCCTAAAATTCCAAAAGTATTAAAATGGGAGAGCGGCTGAGGTGAAAGGAGCCTCTGGCCCCCACTTTTGTGGGGGCTCCAGGATGCTCACTGATCTGAAAATGAAATAAAATGAATCAGGAAAGGAAAGAAAGAGAGGCGCTGAATTAAAATGGCAATGGCAACTACAAATGAGACAAAGAGAGCATGCATGTTGATCTCAAGCTCGAATCCACCCCTAAACCACGGTGGTGGAGGCCAGACGAGTTCTTGTCCCAAAGGATGGCAGAGGCCGATGAGTCAATACCCAGGAGGTGGATAATCTACCCTTAACCCAGAGTGGCAGAGGCTTGACAAATCATGGTCCAAAAGACGACAGAGTCCAGAGAGACCCCACGTGGGAGGACTTCCCCAAGGGCCCAGGAAATGTCTTCCACCGGCCTGCTGGTTACCTTGTAGCACATCCGCCAACATTTCTTGCCAGCTCCAAAACCCTACTTGCAAGTCAAACATAAAACACTCAACATAAAGCAGCTGCACCCCCTCTTACCAGCTAGCTGGACGACTCACTGATCAGGTATTTGGGTGGCTTATGAGGGGGCTATCCCAGAGGAGCTCCCACATAAAGTGCCCAGTTTTTGGACGCCCCCTCTCAGAACACCAGAGACCATGATCAATGCAAACAGCAAAGAGTCGTTTATTGCAAGCTGGAGTTTGGTCCTCTGTGCACTTGGTAACCGGTGATGCTAAGAGGCCCCAAGCATAAAATTGGCACAGCTTTTATATTATCAAACAAACAAGTTTAGGGGGTTTCCACACAAGCAAGTTCACAAGTTCAGGGGGTTTAAGTCCACCCTGATCGCACTTCCCTTTTTCAGCTGGAACACCTGGGCAACTGTTCTGTTCTTTAAGGGTGGGTAGGGTAGGTGGCAACCTGCGGTTTTTCTGAGAACTATTTTTCTCTTTGGCAGCACAGCTCTCTTTGGGGGTTACTTTGTGGGCAGCACAGCTCAGGGGGCTTGATCTTAAAATGGAATTACTTTAGTTCTTCAGTTAAGTCCTGAGGTCAAGCACCAGGAATGGTGTATGCACACACACACACACACACACACACACACACACCCCACATGGAGGCACCTTTGCCAAAAATGTATCATTCCATTATGTTCAGCTCCCTAATTGTCTGCCAGAAGGACTCTTGAATTAATTGTAGCAGTTTGTTTCAACACTGAAACATAGTCTTACAAAGACAGCATGAGTGCAGGGAACTTGGCCTGCCACAAAAGGTGGCACAAATAAAGGCTTCCTGTCAAAACAGACCACTGGGGAGAGAGATAGCTTGGGGTACAAACAAGCCTTTTTCTCCTGACTTTCAGAACCTGCGCACGTTCATCCTCATTAATTGGCCTGGATGAATTGTTTGTTATGCAGCTTTACAGGAGTGAAGCTTTTTGTATGCCTGTTCCAACAATGAAGCCGACTTCCTCCGGCAGCCTGGGGTATGGAGACTCAGCAGGCTACACTGGGAACAATGAGGGAGCCCCGGAACATGGATTGTCTTGAAAGCACTCTCTGTGCTATGAAATCATTCTATTCAAAGCAAATTTCCTAGCTGGGTGCCTTTCTTCATAGCAACTCTGGATCTTCACTGATACAAATACATGCATACATACACAGACACATGGAGTTGCTGGCTCTTTTTTTTTTTGTGGCAGGTACTGAGGCTTGAACTGTGAGCCTAGACATTTTCCCTGAGCTCCATTTGCTCAAGGAAACATTTTAGTGTGTATTAAACCATGATTACCCTAGGCTGGGGTACAGCTTGTACACCCACAGGTGATCCAGGGATCCTAGGACCAGAATTCAACTCCCAGCAATGGCAAAAATACATTAAACCAACAAAAATGGAAGAGGAAAAACCAGAAAATGTTACACAACAGTTTTTACCTTTGTTTCCTTAGCACTGTGACCTTCCTGAGCCTCAATGACTTGGCTTGAAAATTGTATGTGACCTTGCATGGATGATGGCTGGGGGGCTGTCAGTGAAGCTTGAGGCAAACCCAGACACCTAGGCCCTGAGATCAATCGTAAGACTGCCACCTACACACAGCTGAAGATCCTAGGAGACTCGTGCCTATCTATAGGAACACTAATAGAATATTTGACATATACTAATTGAATTACTAACTAGCTAGTCATTCTAATATAAGATTGTATGCAATAAATATAGGTCATTGATTAATTAGTACTTTATTAATTCTTCTACCATGATAATTGGAAGCATAATTTTTTACCAAATAATTGGTAGTAATAGAATATATAAAAATCAGTAGCAGACATCACTCTTTATATTGGGTTATACACTAGAATCTACATAAATGTCTATCTGTGTCTCTCTGTATATATTTATAGATGCATATACATATGTAAATACATACACACATGCACACACACACACACACACAAACAAACACACACACACTGCAATCTAAACATCTACCTGTTTATATATTGGTCATTCCTATGGCTTGATCTCAGGCCCTCAAATTGGCCTGCCAACTTCATTTGCATCAAACTGGTGTGCTAACATGTAACCATTCATGAAGTGGGCCTGCTAGGCCCTGAGTTCAAGTCAGAGTATTGCCAAAAACTTAATCCTGTTGGAAAAGCCAATTGTTCTACTTGTTTTCCGTATCTGTGAAAGTCCTGGGTCTCAGGAATGATGTAGAATACATAGGAAAACCTATGTCTTATGTAATAGGATGCAAAATGTTATATGTGTAATCATACTCACTCTCAAATACATAAGAAATAAAACACAAAATAAAATGAATACACTAACTGCAATATGCAATAAACACGTGTATGTAAATAGAAATCATGTATTTCAAATATATACGAATATTATATATATATATATTATTTTTTCGAGTGCTAGGATTTGAATTCAGGCTCTGGGAACAGGCCTGACTTTCTTGTCTTCCAGCACGGTGATCTTCCCATCCCCCACAGTGCTACAGATTTACTCACACCCTGAGTTCAAATCCCAGGCCTGGCAAAAACAATGGCCTGAATTCCAAGCCAAGGAGCCACACAATATTTTAAATATTTTTAATGTATATATGTATGTATGTATGTATGTATGTATGTATTTTTATTTTTCAAGCACAGGGCTTGATCTCAGGTAGTGGCAATTCTGTCTCAGCATTGATCACTCTAGGCTGGGGTGCAACCATTGGACTCACAGACAAACCTGGGTTCCTGGGCCTCAAATGCTGAGAGGAAAACAATAATAAATAATGCGACACAGAAAAATAAAAACTGGCAACTTCCTACTTTTACATTTGTTTTCTTTGCAAAATGACCATCCTGGGTCTGAATGACACGGCTGCAAAATGTTGGTAACCTGGCATTTCTGAAGGCTGGTGGGCTACCAAGGAAGTCTTAGGCCAACACGGCAACATAGGCCATGTGTTAGAAGCACAGTCCTGACCCCTACCAATGGAGAGAGATCCTAAGAGTCTTGTTCCTATTCATAGGATTAGTGATGGAAGATTATGAATGGCAAAGTTGAATTAGTTGTTTCTGAATACTACAATACAATTAGATGGAGGGATTTTAGGAGACCAATGGATTTTAATGAATATTTTTGATACATTCAAAGAATACTATTAATTACATGGATGCAATAGTTTTGGGACAGTGGATGATTTTTTAATAATTCATTAAGGATGAAAACAAGAATATTAATTTCATGGATGCATAATAAATACCCAAGAATTGGTAGGAATGCAGTGCATATACCTGAATAATGTATAGACATCACTGGCACTCTATAAAGATCTATATTTATTTGTGTACTGCCATCTGCATGTCAATCTGTTCTTATTTTGTCAACCCCTGGGCTCGATCTCAGGTGCTAGAAATACTTATCAGCTCAATATGTCCCAAGCTGGTGTGCTGACACTCACCCATTCATGAATTGGGACTTATAGGCTGTGAGTTCTAATGCCAGCACTCACAAAAATTGAATCGTGGAGTAAGAATCCCACGGTGACACATGTTTTCTGATTCTTTGAAAGTCCTGAGTGTAAGGTATGAAGTTTCATACACAGGCAAATCTATATCTTATGTAATATATGTAGTAAATATTTCATGTGTAATAATAGTCAATAAAATAAATGGTAAATAAATTAATAAAACAAAAAATAAAATGAATAACTACACTAAGTGAAATATGTGTTCAGCATATGGGGCTCGATATCAGGGCCTGGGAACAGCCTGGCAGCTGAATAGGCTAGAGGCTTCTGTGCTGACAGTCACCCATTCATGAATTGAGCCTTCTAGGCCCTGAATTTAGATCCCAGTACTGCCAAAAATGTAATCGAGGAGGAAGAAGCCGATCGTGACACATGTTTTCTTTTTCTTTGAAAGTGCTCAGTGACAGGATGTATAATTCAGATGCAAATATATATGCTATGTAATAGGATGTCATAAATGTAAAAAATGTCATTGGTGGAAGAATTGTCACTACAATAAATGAAAAACAGATTGAATTAGTAGTGAATCATTCTAGGATAAAATTAGACACACTAGTTATAGGAGGTGGATTAAGTTTAATATTTTATTAAGCATTAATAGAATAAAAATTGCATGGAAACATAAATGCCTAATAATTGGTAGTAACACATGATGTATAATTTAATTATATAGACATCTGTCGCATTCTATAAAATATGTAATTTATATACAGATGTATGTACATATAATTTTAATTAATGCTTTATTAATTGCTGAGACACATGATTAAATGGAGACATAACTTAATACCTAAAAATTGGTAGTAATATTATCTATAAATTAATAATGTACAGACATCTTTTGTGTACATAAAATCATATACAGCAACTTCTATCTATTTATAACTCTTTCACTCCTGGGGCTCTTTGGTTGAGTGCTTGACTAGTAAGCACGAAGCCCTGGGTTCGAGCCCTCAGTGCCACATAAAAAGAAAACCTAGAAGTTCAGCTGTCTTTCAATCAACTGAGTGCTAGCCTTGAGCACAAACGCTTAGGGACAGTGTCAAAGCCCTTACTCAAGTCGCCGGACTGTCAAAAAAAAAAAGGTAGAGTATACTCACTGCAACTATAGAAGGACAGGACATCAAATACCTCATCACAGAGAAAGCCAGGAGTCTGACTAGTTGCTGACAGCTGTCACTTAACCTGACTTAGCCAGATGTAAACTGCTGTATCCCAGCTCCATGGGTTACCCCCATCATCCTGGCTTACCCTGGCTTACCCCCGACATCTTGGCTGCTTGGGGGCTTTAAATCCTGGCAGGAAGTCTGTTAGAATCTTTGAAATATGGCTTGAAATGGTAGAGCACTAGCCTTGAGCAAATGTTAGTAGGAAAGTATCCCCATGTTTTGAGCTCAAGCCCCATAAGTAACCTCCCCCAAAATAAAAACACCCCACTAAACTATTAGTTATGAAATGTTCCTCAAAGAATGTGAAACCACCTTAATTCTAATGATAGCTTGTGGAACAGAGCTTTGTGCTGAGTCTTTCATAGGGTGATCTGTGCTGAGTCCTGCACAAGATGGAGTGTGCTGAGTCCTGCATTGGGTGCTGGGTGCTGAGACTTTCAGAGGATGCTGTGTGCTGAGTCATGCAAGAGTGCCATGTGCTGTGTCTTTCACAGGGTGCATTCTTTCAACTTGTCCTTGTAAGAGCTCCACAACTGAGATGATTATGCAGACAAGAATATTGAGACTCAGATAGGTCCCCGTGGCAGGGACTAAATTATGTATTACTGAAGACTAGTGAGTTGTGTCCTGCAGACAATTGTTTTGTTTTGTATTTCCTCAGTCATGAACCTTGAACTAGGGGCCTAGGCACTGACCCTTACCTCTTGGGCTCATGGCTAACACTCCACCATGTGGAGCCAAGGAGCCCGTTGCACCAGAAGCCATGGCCTAGGGTTCTATACCTGAGGTCTGTCATCCTGCCTTCTCAGGATGCTGAGATCTGAGGACCTGGGTTCCAAACTATCCCAGGCAAAAAGGTCCTATGAGACTATCTTCAATTCACCACTAAGAAACCTGAACTGGAAGCTGTGTGCTTGACGCTCATGTTTGTCATCCTAGCTACTCAGGAGGATGAGATCTGAGGTTCAAAGCTAGCCTGGGCAGGAAAGTCCTTGAGACACTTTGCTCCAATGGACCACCAGGAAAGCTGAAATGGCGCTTTGGCTCAAGTAGTAGAGCACAAGACTTGAGCTGAAGAGCTCAAGGACAGCACCCATGCCTAGACATCAACTCCTACAACAATAAAAAAATGACAGAAAGAAACAAACACACCTGAAATAGAGGGCTGGGAATGTGCCTTAGGGATAGAGTGCTTTGCATATATGAAACCCTGGGTTTGATTTCTCAGGACCACATCAATAAAAGAAAGCCTGAAATGGTTCTGTGGCTCAAGTAGGAGAGTGCTATCCTTGTACAAGAGAATCTAGGTACAGTGTTCAGGTCCTGAGTTCAACTTCCAAGAATGGTATATGGGCCCACACGCAGGCGCACACACGCGTGTGCACACACACACACACACACACACACAGACTAGGAGTGATGCTGTTACACAAAATGGTAAGGTACCCGGCTTCTTCACTGAGATCATGGTCAGCAAGTTAGCTCTGTGTTCCCAGAAGATAGCCAGCCTGGGCACAACTAGGAGAGGGCAAAAGTTTCAAAACCTGATGAGATTCACCAGCCCTAGAAGACAGGAAGCTTTGTGATGTCAGATATGTGCTTGGATTTCCCAAGCTTGCGAAAAACTAGGAGAGGCATCATAGGCCCAACATCGCCCTCAATGAAACATTTCATAAGCTTCAGTGCCCTAGTTGTCTGCCAGAAGGACTTTTGAATTATATTGAGAACTGTATCTGAACACTGGTATATAGTCTCACAAAGGCAGGATAAGTGCACAGAACTTGGCCTGTCATGGGAGATGGCACAAATGAAAGCTTCCTGTCAAAACAGAGCACTAGGGAGAGAGATAGTTGCGAGTACATAGTGACCTTTCTCTCCTGACTTTCGGAGCCCGCCTGCACTCCTCCTCACTATCTGATCCGGATGGAGTTGTTTGTTACACAGCAGTACAGGAATGAGGCCTTTTTTCTGCCTGTCCAGGAAATAAGAGAGATTTCGTCCACAAGGCCTGGGATACAGAGAAATCCACAGGTTATACTGGGACCAGTGAAAGGAGCCCTGGAACATGAAAGCAGTCTCTGTTATGAAATCATTTTATTGAATACAAATTTCCTGGCTTGGTGCCATTCATCATAGCTACTCTGGAGCTTCACCTATAGGAATACGTCCATACATACACAAAGATATGGAGGTACAGGCTCTTTGATGGGACAGTTCCTGGGGTTGAACTATGAGTCTAGGCATTGTCCCTGAGCTCCTTTTGCTCAAGGATAGTGCATTAACCTTGAATCACAGCCCCACTTTGGTTTTTTCTGTGATCTCTTAGAAATAACAGTGTCATGTACTTTCCTATGCTGGCTGGATTCAAACTAAGATTCTCTACATCTCAGCCTCCTAAGGAGCTGGGATTACAGTCAGCAGCCACTGGTACCTTCTTTCTTCTTTATTTCTTAATCTGGACAATCTGACTTCTTAACAGGGTCATTCCAATGGCTTGAATTTATAAGTTAACTACCCAATGATCTTTATGGCTGTTTTCACTGAGAAGGATTTTCTTGCCTCATCTTCCCCTCTGGTCACAGGTTTGAAGCCAAAAGTGAGAAACGAGTGTAACAGGAATTGGGAGAAAATATCCACAGGACATGCCAGTTCTGTCACTTAGCATTGAGCTGCAGTGAATTTACTGTATCAGGATGAGAGGACTGAAAGCTGCAGTGATTCTCATAATGTCTGCATTGTTCCTTTTGCACATAAAATGATCTAATAATTATGTGTTGTGTGTCTCCAACCTTAAGTATCTAGAACACACTAGAAGCATTTTCATGTATCTCTTTTCCTCTAGTGCCTCTCGAGATTTACAATGAGTTTTTGTGTGGAGCACTCCTCTGTGTATCCTTGAGAAAAGCTGCTTGAAGCCTCTTCGGGAAATCGCCATTCAAAGTCAGCCTGAGCAGGAAGTCTGTGAGACTCTTATCTCCAATAAACCACCAGAAAACTGGAAGTGGAGCAGTGGTCCAGAGGAAAGAGCTCCAGCTTTGAGAGAGAAAGCCAAGCAGGAAACTCAGGCTAGAACAGGCAGGAAAGCCTGGGAGGTGCTTATGTCCAATTAATGACCAGATGGCTGGAAGTGAAGCTGTGGTGGCGGTAACACCTCAGCCTTGGGAAAAACAGCCAAGGAACGCATCGGGCCCTGAGTTTAAGCCCTGGGATGACCACAAAAAAATTTTCAAAAAGAGAAGGCCAAGTTTATTTATCAACGCCTTACCTACTTATGTGTGTATATTACCTCCTTGGGTGCAAACAGACTGTATGCATTGCTTCTTCTTTTATTTACTCGTTCATTTTTTCAAATATGCTCCTAGTGCATACTGCACCATTTTCTTCATTTCAGACCCATGGCTTTTCTCTTCCAGGTTTCCAGTCCTGTGTCATTATATGATGAACACTGCAGCTCTCAGCAGCCTTTATTTACATTAATTATTCGGCCAATGCAGGACCAGTCACAAATCAGGCAGGGGAAAAGAAGATCAGGTTTTGTAGAAGTAAGCAGTATTCAGCAAATTAAACTAGGGGACTTAAAATGGTAGCATACTTATGTAAAAACTACCATTAAGGAAAAGATGAAGGGGCTGGGAATGTGGATTAGTGAGAAAGTGCTTGCCTAGCATGCACAAAACCCTGGGTACGATTCCTCGGTATCACATACAAAGAAAAAGCCAGAATTAGTGCTGTGGCTTAAGTAGTAGAGTGCTACAGACAGTGCCCAGACCTTGAGTTCAATCCAAAAACTGGCAAAGAGATACCTAAGTAGGTAGGTAGGTAGATTAGATAGGTAGATAGATAGATAGATAGATAGATAGATAGATAGATAGATAGATAGATAGATAGATAGATAGATAGATAGATAGATAGATAGATAGATAGATAGATAGATAGATAGATAGATAGATAGATAGATAGATAGAAAGTTGATAGATAAATCTGGTCTTGGATGTCAGGAGGAAGGAAGGGAACACTTCCCATTCATGAGGCCTTCTGCAGTGTGCTAGGTCACCAGCATCACCTTCACACAATGACAGAGCAAGAAGACTGTCTCTTTCCCACTTCTAAGGTAGCCAAAGGCCCCAGAGCCACGAGGGCAGAGCTAGGTTCTAACTCAGGGGCTTGGAGACAGAAGAGAAACAGCCCTGCCTCTAGTTGGTCTGGGGATTTGTATTAATTAAGTGGAGAATGAAGGAAGGAAAATGGACTGGCAGAGGTAGAAGGGCTTCAAATCTGACAGATGGAGAGTCAAAAACTCACTCCCTAAGACCAGAGAGCAGGGTTTTTCTACTCTGTTCCTCCCCTCTCCCTCACTAAACTGGCTCTCTATTGGTAACCTAAAGATAGCCTGAGGCTCCCTTCACCTGAAGGAGGAAGGTTAATTAGTCATTATTTGAAGAGGCTGATAACAGCCTGACCCTGGTGTAACTCTAACAAATATTTCAGGTTTCCCTTCATTGCTGGTTGTTCCTGGCATGAATGAAGTGGTTTGGCAGCTCACTTCCCTGTTGAGTGTGTACATTCTGCCTCCTAATCCTGCAGGGCTAGGTCTCGGCACCTAGCCTGGCTTTTGCAACTGTTTTCTTTCCTTCAAATACAGTGTTACACTGGATTTCATCCTGCTAACAGGGCTAGGGCTTGGATTCTGAGAACTTCATTTGAATCCCGGATGGGTCATTGATGTTTCTTGCCTTCTTCTATAGCTCAGGAACTCTAAGAACATTTAGAGTGCAAGTAAATTCTCATCACCAAGGGAAACACAAGAAGCTCTTGTACATCTGACCTTTCAGAAGTGGAAGTCAGAGTGTCAAAGACTTCCCTGCCCTGATTGGCTTCACCCTGTGTTCCTGAGACCTTAGCCTCCGAAGCTAGGTTGATGGGAGTGAGCTACTGGAGCTCTGGTAGGTTCAGAACTGTAATGACATTGACAATAGAAGTCAAATGCTTATTGCAAAGTGTTTGGGAAGCATATTATGCCTTTCAACAATGGACCGTTCAGAACCCTGTAGGACACAAGGTTACAATGCTAGAGTCTGAGAGGCTGGGTATATGGATCTGCTACACTTGAACCTGGCGCTCTAACTGCAATTCCAGTGTACATCAGTGTTCATTTTCCAGAGAATGTTCTCCTCATTAATAAATAGGAAAAGTACTTTGATTAACCCTCACTTTTTTTTCCAGGTGTATGTCTCGAACTCAAGCCTGGGCACTGTCCCTGATCCCTTCAGCTCAAGGCTAACACTCTACCACTTTAGCCACAGCGCCACATAGGGTCTTTTGGTGGTTCACTGGAGATAAGAGTCTAACAGGCTTTCCTTGCCTAGGTTGTCTTTGAACTCTGGTCTTCCGCTCTCAGTCTACTGAGAAGCTAGGGTTCCAGCTGTGAGCCACTGTCATCTGGCCTATTGTTTTTGACACTTCTGGGGCTTTATCTTAGGGCCTGGGAACTGTCCCTGAGCTTCTTTTTCTCAAGTCTAGCCACTTGAGCCACTCCACAGCTTCTGGCTTTTTCTGATTATGTGGCAATGAGGATTCAAACCCTGTCATTCATGCATGTTGAGCAAGCTCTTTACCACTAAGCCACATTTCTACCCCACCCTTCCAATTTTATCCCTCACCTGCCTATCCTCAAGAAAAGGTTTCTGAATATAAACGTTCTAAAGAGATCCCAATGGGAAGATGTCCAAAGATAAGACAAAGCTCATACTTGGGGCAGACTATAAACATGTGAAGACTGTGACAAATGCTTCCATTTAATTATGTACTGTGTTTCAACACTTAATAAAATATTAATGAAAAATGAGTCAATATCCTAAATTATTGTGTTTAATTTTAAAATATATGTGCAAAATGTAAAAAAATTATGTGTATAATAATACTAAATACAATAATCAATAAATGAATCAAAGAAAAATAAAATACAAAATCAATAATAAAAATCATAATGTGAAATTAACATACATATGTAAGTATATATAATATATTACATATGTATAGAAATATTTTTTCTCTTGCAGGACCTTCATTCAGGACATGGGGATTCTAGCCTGAATTTCTTTTCCTCAAGGACAGTGAGCTCTGCCTTCAACCATGCTGCAAAAGAGTTTCCTGGATGGTGAGCTCAAATCCTAGCAATGGCAGAAATACTGGCCCCAGTTCCAAGACAGTGACTTAGTTTTTATTAATGGAAGCAGTTATGTTTTTTCAGTTCCATACTGAACATTTAAAAAAAGCAGGGTAGAATTTTGTACAGCTATTCAGACGTATTTCCCTGAGTGCTTCTCTGAGAATTGCATTGTTTCTCTTCTTTTGTTTTTTTTTTATTTTAAAAATGTTGTACAGGTTGGTTACAGTTACAGGAGCAAGTTAATGAGTACATTTTCTATTGAGCATTGTTGACTCCTCCTTTGTTTTCCCCTTACTATCCTTTCCCTCCCATCTCCACAACTACCTCCCCCTGCCGAGGTCAGTGACTTAGTTTTCCATTTTTTGTTGCCACAGGCTTTGAACTCATGTAGTGGCAACTCTTCCCTCACATTGCTAAAGATTTACCAAAATCCTGATTTTAAATCCCAGGCTAGGAAAGAAAACTTGCAGAAATTCCAAACCAGGGAGTTTTATTTTTTTAAATTTAGTTAAATGATTAATTAATTAATTAACTAATTAATTAATTTTTGGCCAAACATAGGGCTTGACGTCATGTCATGGAAACTCTGCCTCAGCTTGGATCTCCCTAGGCTGGGGTGCAGTCTCCAGACACTTAGCCGATCCTGAGATCCTAGGCCTAGAGGGATTTTAGGAAGAAAAAAAAGCTGGAAAGCACAAAAAGTGGTGAGGTGCAGAGTGCTGGGGTTTTACAATTTTTTTCTTTGCATGTTGACCATCCTAGGTCTGAATGATATGGCTGCAGTAGACTTGACCTGTCATTGCTGAGGGCTGGTGGGATATCAGTGAAACCATAGGCCAACCTGTCAACATGGCCCTGGATTCAAATCCCAGTCCTGACACCAACGGCAGGAGATCACAAGAGACTCATTCCTATTCATAGGAATACTGATTAAAAGTGTAGTTCATGCACCAGTCTAGTCTAAAATTGGATGCAATAATAGTAGAATGCTGATTGATCTTAATTAATACTTTATTAATCATGAAAAGTATAATATTCCTTCAATGGAGGTATAATAAAGATCTAAGATTTATTAGGAAAGTTGTAGGTGTCATTTAATCATAGATAGACAGCCCTGGCACTCTTTACCAATATATATTTATTTATATATCACCATCTGCCTATCCATGTATCACTGTTTTGGCCAAACCTGGGGGTCGATCTGGGAACCACCTGACAGCCTCATTGGCTAGAGGCTGCCATGCTCAAACTCACTCATTCTTGAATTGAGCCTGCTAGGCACTGAATTCAGATCCTAGCACTGCCAGGCTTGATAAAGAACACATCTAAAATCTAGATGCTTTGTGATAGGATGTAAACAATGTAATAAATGGTATATGTATCATCAGAGTCAATAAAATAAATGGTAAATAAATGAATAAAACAAGAAATAAAATAAATAACCACAGCAAACACAATATGGACTGAACATCTGTACGGAATTACAAATCCTAACTTTAAAATGTATGTAAGATGAAGTTTTCCAGGTCTGAGGCTTGAATTCAGCCCCCCCCCCCCTACAAGGAGGGAATGGCGGGAGACCCTGAGATACTTGTTTCTGAACCTAGGAGGAGTCATGGAAAGCGATCGATCTCATCCCTGAATGAGTACTTCCTGCATGATGGGAGTAGGAAATGATAGGCAAGACTCATGGAGTATTGATTATTTGTAAAGAAGAGTTGATGAAGCATGATAATTATCATCACAGTCATGAAAAGGAGGCATCCAGAAAGATCCAAGAAATGGTAGTCACACAGAATGGATTCCATTACAGGTCACCATCTCTCCTACTCTACACAAATATGTACTTATTTGCATACTACCTTCAGCTTATGAATGGATGACTATTATGCAACCCAGTTTCCCCCCGCCAGGGGGACCTCAATCTCAGGTCCTGGGAATGGCCTAGGTCCTTCGTGGCTCACAGGCTGTTGTGCTCATGTGGACCCATTCGCCAATTGGGCCTGCTAGGTCTGGAGTTCAGATCCCATCCCTGCCAAAAGATTCATCTAGATGTCCAAAGCCAGTCTTTGCACATGTTTTTCTTTTCTGTGCAAGTCTTGGGTCTCAGCTAGGATTGAGAATAAATGGGCCACCCTGTGGCAATGGGAATAAGTTGTTATCCATGTCAGTCCAGGTATACTTGTCATCATATACTCAAGAAAATACACAATATATCCATGAATAGCATACAAAATAAAGAGAATAACTACACTCAATGCACGATGAAGTCCACACACGGATGTGAATATACATCCATTGTTTCAATGATGCATTGAGGACTATTGAGGCCTCCCTGGGGCTCAATCTCAGTTCCAGGGAATGACCCAGCTCCTTAGTGGGTCATAGTCTGGTGTGATCACGTGAACCCATTGGGCAGTTGGGCCTCCTAGGCTCTGAGTTCGATTCCCAGCACTGCCAAAATTTCACCCTGATGTGAAAGGCCAGTTGTTGCACCTGTTTTTCTAGGCTGTGAAAGTTCTGTGTCTCAGCTAGGATGGAGAATGTATAGGCACGTCTATACTCATGGGAATAGTTTGTCATCCAGTTCACCAGAGTTATATCTGTCATCCTATACTCAAGAAAATACATAATACATCAATGAATAAGACACAAAATAAAGAGAATGACTACACCAAACACAAGATGCCACCCACCAATGTTTAGAAATATAGATCCTCTGTTTAATTATGAATTTATGGCTGTATTGGCACCCACTAGGGCTGGAACTCAGGTCCTGGGAATGGCCTAGCTCCTTAGTGGCTCACAGGCTGGTGTTGTCAACATGTCCCTTTCACTCATTGGGCCTGCTGGCCCTTGAGTTCAAATCCCAGCACTGCCAAAATATTCAACCTGATGTGAGAATCCAATTGATCCACCTTTTTTCCTGTCCTGCGAAAGTCCTGGGTCTCAGCACAGATGGAGAATGCTATATAGGCACCTCTATAGCCATGGAAATAGGTTTTCATCCATGTCAGCACAGTTATATCTGTCACCATACTCAATAAAATACACAATATATCCATGAATAAGACACAAATTAAAAAGAATAACTACAATGAACTCAAGATGCATACTACTCCTGTAGGTAAAGAGAGATCTTATGTTTAAAAAGGTGGGCTTATTATTTTGTCCAGTGCTGGGCCTTCAAATCAGGCCCTGGAACAGACCTGACATTCTAGTCTTCAAGGATGGTGAGCTTCAATTCTCCCACAGTGAAACAGAGCTACCCAGACCTGAGTTCAAATCCCCGCACTGACAAAAGATTCATTCTGATGTCAGAAGCCAGTTGTTACACACGTTTTCCTCTCCTGTGAAAGAAGAGGATGGAGAATGCATAGGCAACCCTACAACCATGGCAACAGGTTGTCGTCCATGTCAGCACAGTTATACCTGTCACCATACTTAGTAAAATAAACAATACCTCCATGAATTAGAGAGAAAATAAGGAGAAGTGCACCAAACACAAGATACTGTCCACACATGTATGTCAATATTGATCCTATGTTTAATTTATGAACGTATGAAATTATGAACTTATAGTGGACCACCCTGGAGATCAATATCAGATCCTGGGAATAACCTAGCTCTTTGGTTGCTCACAGGTTGGTGTGTTCACCTTGATTTATTGGCCAATTGGTCCTTCTAGGCCCTGAGTTCAGATCCCAGCAATATTAACAAGTGGATCATCAAGTAAGAAGCCGAGGGTGAAACTTGTTTTCCTTTTCTCTGAGAATTCTAGGTGTCAAGCATGATGGAGTACATTTCTAAAAACCTAGTGCTCTGTGATAGGATGTCATCAATGTAATAAACGAAATGGGTTTCATATAGTAAAATCAATGGTAAATAAATGAATAAAACAAAAAATACAAGGAACAACCACACCAAACATGTATGGACTGAACATCTATAGGTAAGTATAAATCCTGTCTTTACAATGTATATAAATAGTATGTTTTCCAGGGATGGGGTTTGAATTCAGGACTAGTGAACAGGCTTGATTTTCTTATCCTCAAGTACGGTGATCTTCCCCTTCATCCACATTGCTGCAGATTTACCCAGATCCTTAGTTCAAATCCAACACCTGGCAGAATAAATAGCGGGAATTGCAAGCCAGGGAACTAATTTTATAAAACTTTTTCTCAGCACTGGGCTTGAACTCAGGTCGTGGTAACTCTGCCTCAGCTTCGATCACCCTAGGCTGGGGTGCAGCCACGAGACTCACAGCTGATCCTGGGATCCTCGACCCCCAGGCCTTTCAGGGAAAACAATGTACAGAAAAACTGTGGCCTTTTTAGGTTTTCTTCCTTTGCACGTGACCCTCCTGAGTCTGAATTACACTGTTGCAAAAAGTACTACACCTTGCATTGCTGAAGGCTGGCAGACTATTGGGGAAGCCATAGGCTCACATGGTAATATAGGTCCTGACCAACCAATGGCAGGAGATACTAAGAAATAGGTTTCCAACCATAGGAATAATAATGGAATGTTGTCAATGTCACAGAATGAGTTGTTCGTGAATAGTGCTCCATAAAATTAGACAGCATGATTTCAGGAGGCTGATTGATTTTATTTAATATTTATGAAGCATTAAAAGATTATTATTACTTACAGGAACACAAAGATTTCACGACACTGGTTTCTTTTAAGAAAGAAAACAATTACATTACTTACATGGACACATAATAAATACCCAAGAATTGGTAGGAATGTAGTCTATATAACTAAATAATGTATAGACATCTCTGGCACTCTATAAAGATATATATTTATTAGCTTACTGCCATCTGCATGTCAATCTGTTCTTATTTCGTTAACTCCTGGGCTCAATCTCAGGTCCTGGGAACAGTCTGTCAGCTCAATTTGCCCCAGGAGGACATGCTGACACATAATTTAATTATGTGTCCATTTTATGAATGTGATTGTTTAAATGCTTAATAAAGTATTAACTTAAATGGATTAGTGTCCTATAATATAATTGTGTATAATTTTATCATAGAATCATTCAAGAAATACCCATTCAATCATGACATACATAATATTCCATTGGGTATCATATAGATAGAAACAAGTTTCTTAGGATCTCCTGCCAATTGGAGGTGGAAGGGTCAGGATTCAAACTGTGGGCTCCAGCTCCCACCACATCAACCTGAGAATAGGGTACTCACCAGTCTGTCCAAGAACATCAGAAAGACCAATGATTAGGCAGGCACCAGTGGCTCTCAGCAGTCCTCCTTGATACTTACAAGGCTGTGAAAGGAGGATCATGGTCAAAGTCACTCAAGCCAAGAAAGTCCTTGAGACCCCTTTCCAACTTCAGTGCCAACATATCAAGTGTGGAGGGCCAGCCTTGAGCAAAAGCAGCTCACAGACTGTGTCCAGATCTTTAGTTCAAGCTCCAGGATTGGCAACAAACAGACATACACAACAAACTGTGCAGCCATTCAGCTAAAGCAGGTTACCCTCTTGTCCCCAACTGCATTGGACAGAGTTCCCTGGGAAAAAGGCTAGGGTAGCCACTGTCATCTTGCTCTGCCCATACTGCCTGCATCACAGGATTCCGGGCACTCCCCCATTCTTTCATGTTCCTTTCTGACCAATGGGATACAAGAATGGTGGCCACGCCCACATTCCATGCTGCTTGGTAGCACCAGTATTCCCTCTGTTTGTTTACAACACTACCAGAAGTTGAGGTAGGTAGAGGTGGTTGAGTGATCAGCAAGAGCCTGGAGTATAGTAGGAAATTGATGCTCCCACCAGCGCCCCAGCTCCCTCCCCCCTTCTTGCAGTGCTGGGTTTCAAACCTCAGGCAATGGCGTACTACCAGCAGGCATAAGGCCCCACCCAGGTCCCTGACTCTGGTCCTCTGCTCTGGGCCCATGTGTCCACAATGCCACCTCCATCGCTTCTCTTCCCACCTGGAACGGCTGCCAACATCTTCTCCAAGCAGCAGAGGTGAGTGGCTGCCCCAACACCACCCCTGCTCCTGGTCAGACACTCCACTGGGGGCACCATGACCCCCTGCTTGTTTCCTCTCCCTGGCTCTGAGGAGCCAACTTTCTGTCTTGGGCATTTCTGAGAAAGAGACTCAATAGAGACTCAGGCTGTGCTGGATCAGGGTCCTCCTATCTGTGACAGGTATGCTCCACCAAGCATGGTCCTCTGTAGTTGGGATGGTAGACATGTAGCGCCATGCTCATTTATTGGTTTAGATAGATTATCCCAAACTTTTAGTCCATGCCAGCAGATTCTTGACCACAGGTGAAGTTCTGGATAGTGCCGAAACCATCGGACCTCAGTCTCCTCACAGGACAGTGAGGAAACAAGGGATTTATACAGAGGGATCTGTGGAGCATGGCTAGGCACAGAGGGAACATCCTTCAGATAAGGTTCTCGGCAATTCTGTGAGCATATGACAGGAAGATACCTGGAAAGGGCTCAGGTGGGATCTCTTATTAATTGTGCAACAGGTGTGGGATTATGAAACAAAACATGGCTCTCATCATTACCCTATCCCCATGAGGAAGGGTGTCCTTCACTCTGTTAAGTTTTGCAGCTGAGGAAACAGATTCACGGAGAAGCTGGGTGACCTGCTTATGACCTCAAGGTCACAGGAAGCTCAGCCTGTCTTCTCTACCATGCTCCCTGGGACAATGGGTGCTATTCAGTCCACTTCATGTGGTGGGAATCCACTTCTTGTCAGTTGTGGGTCTTGAACTCTAGGCCTGGACGCTGTTCCCGAGCTCTTCAGCTCAAGGCTAGTGCTCTACCACTTGAGCGCACTTCCGGTTTTCTGGTGGTTGTATGAAGATAAGAATCTCACAGACGTTCCTGCCCAGACTGGCTATGAACCCTGATCCTCATATCTCAGCCTCTTGTGTAGCTAGGATTAGAGTTCTGAGGCACCAGCACCCAACTTAAGCACAATGCTGATTTTCTTTCTTTGTCTCTCTCATAGTAACTGGCTGAATGTTTTCTAGGCCAAGTGTCCCTATGTGGCTAGAACCCAAGGTAGCCTTCTCATTCAGGAGGTGGGCTGTGGGTCAGGAGCTGTCTAGCTCAGACTGTTGAAACAGTTCCATGACGTAAGCCCCTCTGTGCCCTGTCTAGACCATGACGGTTATTCATTTTCCATCCAACCTTCCTGGACTTATTGTATTGTATTGTTTTTTACATCATTTTCTAGCACCTGGCAAAAATTATGATAAAGTTATGGAATGAAAATGTAATGTCATCTTAAGAAAGTCACTTAGGGCTCTGTGAATGTGGCTTCATGGCACGGTGATTGCCTAGCATGCATGAAACCCTGGGTTCAATACCCCAGTACCACATAAACAAAAAAAAACACGGGAGGTGGTGCTGTGCCTCAAGTGGTAGAATGCTAGCCTTGAGCAAAAAAATAAAGACAGAAAGACAGAAAGACAGAAAGAAAGACAGAAGGAAGAAAAAGGAAAGAAAGAAAGAAAGAAAGAAAGAAAGAAAGAAAGAAAGAAAGAAAGAAAGAAAGAAAAGAAAGAAAGAAAGAAAGAAAGAAAGAAAGAAAGAAAGAAAGAAAGAAAGAGAGAAAGAAAGAGAGAAAGAAAGAGAGAAAGGAAGAAAGGAAGGAAGAAAGGAAGGAAGGAAGGATGGAAGGAAGGAAGGAAGGAAGGATGGAAGGAAGGAAGGAAGGAAGGAAGGAAGGAAGGAAGGAAGGAAGGAAGGGAGGGAGGAAGGAAGGGAGGAAGGGAGGGAGGAAGGGAGGGAAGGAGGGAGGAAGGGAGGAAGGGAGGAAGGGAGAAAGGAAGGGAGGAAGGGAGGAAGGGAGAAAGGAAGGGAGGAAGGGAGGAAGGGAGAAAGGAAGGAAGGAAGGAAGGAAGGAAGGAAGGAAGAAAGAAAGAAAGAAAGCCCTGGGTTTCCCTTATTCGCAATAACTAGTGTATGGCTGAGTCAAGCAGAAAAGATCAGATAAGTTGCTGTTAGGGAAATGAACCCTACGATATGTATTTAAATGTTTTTTTCTTTCACGTGATTGTTTCTAACACATTAATAAAATTATTTCTCTGTGGTTTTGTATGTCCCTCACCCAGAGTATAATCCTTGCTTTCACTGTACTTGATAATGGTATAATTTGTGGAAGGGAAGGGAAAAAAATCATCATTTAAATAGGGATACAGGTGGACCCATTGCAACAATGAGATATGCAAGTCGTTATGTCTAAAACAAACTTTACAACTTTGGTGGGGGTTGGGAAGGAGGATTGGGTCTGGGGGCAGGTGGAGGATGGGAGAGGGTGGGAAGGGGAACCAAAGGAGGAGGATACAATGCTTGATAAGAAATGTACTCATCTTGCCCATGTAATTGTAACCCTTCTGTACAGAATGTTCACAATATAAAAAGAAAAAAATTAGTAAATGCAAAATAAAGAATTCATACTTTGAATATATAATTGCTCCTTACAAACTGACACCTGACAATAGTCTCTAATTCATGTATTTTACTTATAATAATGTGTTAAAGAAAGTTTTGGTTATTAGGTCACAGCAATTAATGCCAGGAATGTGCTTAGATGTCAGGTGAAGATTAATTCTGGAAATTCAAAGATTCCAGGATTTTGTGTGGTCACTGCTAATCACAAAGAGAAGGGTAATCTAAGTGACATTTAGAAACCTTTTTGGTCAGTGACCGCAACAAAAAGGCAGAGGCTAATTAATAGTTGTGACACAAGAGAAAAAATAACTCCAGATGGAAGGAATGAATGATAGTAACTAAGGTATACCAGAAATTGTTCTACAAAACAATTTTGGTTATTGAAGAACTGGTTTTCAACTAGGCTTATTCCTCATTGCCTTTAGCATTGTAAATCTCTTAGGCTAGTTCTTAATCTCTGTGTGATAAATGTATCTCTCTCTATGCTGTTCTTTCATACTCGATATGCTTTGCTTTCTAAAAATCTATCTTTCTATATTTCTCTATGAACATTTCCTTATACTAAATACACCCATACAGATGGTAGAGGATGCTAATGGAGGGGTCCCATAGCTAATGAGGCATTAATGTAACAGAATGGAAAAGGAGGACATATTTATTGCTACCTCAAATTTTCTGAAAAACTGCAATGGCATCATTGGGTTCAAATTTCCATTGTTTGTCTACATAGTGTCATTCAGTGCACATAAATGCAAATATGAGCCAGGTGCTGGTGGTTCACCCCTGTTATACTAGCTACTCAGGATGTTGAGACCAGAGGATTGTGGTTGAAAGCCAGCCTGGTCAGGAAAGCCCATGAGACCCTTATCTTCAATTAAACACCAGAAACCCGGAAGTGGTGCTGTAGCAAAAGTAGTAGAGCACTCAACTTGACCTGAAGAGCTGAGGGACAGCGCCCAGGATCAGAGTTCAAGCCCCACGACTAAGAAATAAAGTGAAATATGACTTTGTTTCCCCCAAAGGAACGACAAGATTAATAATCTTCCCAAGCAGAAAAATAAATTCCAAAATGATTCAATAAATCTACTTTTTCTAAGTTATTTACTTTATGGCTTCTTTGCTGGACATATTCTCTACTTTTAAAAATTGTCAAATATTAGCTTTACAAACTTCATCAAATATTAGATGTTTCAAAAGAGAAGTCTATTCAGTTGATGTCACTTAGCTTTCTTACTATCTTAGTTCAAAGCTAACCCAGGCAGGATAGTCTGTCACACTCATTTCTAATGAACCACCAAAAAAGAACAAGTAGAGTTTTGGCTCAAGCAGTTGAGTACTAGCTTTGGGGGCAGATGGGCAGGAAAGAAAACTGTTCAGGGACAGGGTCCAGCATCTGGGTTCAAGCCCCAGAACCAGCACAAACTAAACAAACAAGCAAACAAAAAAAAACAACAGATATTTCTTTGGGACTCTCCTTAAAGGAGTACTCATTTGACAAGAGGCTCCTTTTGGTGATCATACTCACTGGATCCTGCTTTTTTGGAATCCTTATTGCTCTGGAAAACTCAGGACCAGACTAAACAAATTGATAATTGACTCCTACAAATAGAGATTCATCTCAGGGGTGAAATATCCTTCCATAAGGCATTTTAAAACCTCCATGTCTTTGTTTCTTTGCAGTAGAACACTTTTAAAACAATGTTATTTCCTTTTGTTCTATGATGGCTTTCAAATGACACATTATTTCTTTTTGTAATACTCTCAACTATAACTTTACAGAAAAGTTTTATATGAGTAAAGAACATACTCAAAAAAGTCCAGGACAGAGTTTCCTTCAAGCCTGGGGATTCTTTTCTTGTACAGTAGAAAGGAAAGCACAAGTTAACTTGAACTTTGTCATTCCTCAATGTTCCATTCCTCTCCTGGGATCAGTTTCCATATCCAGTTACCATTACTTCAAGTAATAATCGATGGTGCTGCTTGAGGTATAATGAATGTTTTCTGGCTTCACTGAAATAACACAAGGACACCTTTGGAACTGAGGTAACATGTGTTTCAGAGAAAACAGTAAAGAGAAAATATGAAATTTATATTGCTTATAAGTATATTATCCATGAGTATATTGAGTTCAAACTTTGTAAGGTCTCTGTAAATTAAAGTGAATTTTAAATGGGAAGAAGGTTCTCAGATCATTCTTTTTGTGAGTGTATGTACAGCACATTATTTCCCAGGTGTATATGAGTTAACATTAAGGGAAACTATAGCAATAAGAGGAGAAAGAGAAGTTCTGTGTTAAAATATATGGGTTCAATACACTATAGAAGACTCTACAAATAAGACAACATTGAAACAATAAAGCCAAGTAGAGTATGCAGATTTATGGGAGTGATATAGAGAACGCATTACTCCTAGGTGGAACACGAAGTATGAGGCCACTCCCTTCCTAAATCACGCTTGCTAATCACACAACTCTGTAGAAAGTAGAATGGAAGTATAATTCTGGTTCCAATGCAAGTCAGATATAAGAGCATGGACTTAACTGGAAAAAAAAATCCATCTTGAGAGAACAGGGCTTATACTAGTAATGAACTGCTGGCTAAGATGATATTTCTTTTTCTTTCCTTATATATTTATTGTTGTTGGTGGTGGTCTTTGCACTTGAACTCTGGGCCTGGGCACTGTTCCTCTGCTATTCAGCTCAAGGCTAATGTTCTACCATTTGATCCACAGTGCCACTTCCAGTTTTCTTGTAGTTAATTGCAGAAAAGTGTCTCTGAAACTTTCCTACCCGGGCTGGCTTTGAACCCCAATCCTCAGATCTCACCACCACTCAGCTTACTATCACATTTCTAACAGTGTACACTCAGGATATGTAATGGGTATATTCATCTATCTTTATATGAATTCTTGAGTTAAAAAACTGGGCTAGAGCATAGACTTACACTCACAAAAATGATTATAGCTTAAAAGTTGATACTCCTAGAGAAATAAAACCTTAGAATGTAAAGGAGTCTGGTAAGTTCCGTTTGCATCCAGCTAGGGAAGAACAGTCTTTGCAACAGTACCTATAATTGAGGAGCCAAAAGCTGGATTGGAAGAATGGCTCAGGTGATGGAATACCAGTCATGAGCAAGATTGATGAATAAGAGCTTGAGGCTTTTTCATACATACATACAAACATGCACATACACACTGAGGCACTTATATGTGCACACACAAATACACAAATGAAACGACTCTCATAAAATGTAGAAAAGTTAGAAAACAATAGAAAATATGTCCTGAGTAAGACTAGAATCATGTGATAACTTTTAATATAAGAAAGTCCTCAAATTACTTTTTTCAAAAATGTTTGAGAATATTACATAGGTAGGGACCAGAGATAGTAAGAGAATCAAGTAATCATTATTAAAGTTAAATATTTTAAATATTAAAATCATTATTATCCATTGAGGAATGAATCAGAGACCCCGCAGGTGCATGTGAAAATGTTCATATCCTGTGTCAAATGTTAGAAAATGTTTGAAAATAGTACAGGAACAGTCTGCGCAGTGTAGGGGGTAATATCACTGGAGAAATTCAGAATTGCTAATCTGTAACTAGATTAAATAAAACAAGAAACTATGGCAGGGCAATGTGATATAAGCCTAGAATTCTAGCACTCAGAATAAAACAGATTAGAGAGTAGAATTACATAGTGATACCTTCCCTATAATTTTGTCTTAATAAAACAAACCAAACAAGAAAGGAATACACAGTTGGAAGGTTGGGCTAATTTTGTCATTTTTGAGAAGTCAAGTTACCTATTGAAATGCAACTCATATATAATCCTCATTATGTTTTAAATTCTCTCTCCATTACAGAACATTCTTAGATGCAAAATGACTCATGAATACCTTCCATAATTTGAGAAATTAAGTAATCATCATTCTGTTGGATTCCAAAGAAATAATGAAGGATTACAAAAGCTTAAGCCGGAGAAATAGCAAAGTTTGTCTAATGTAGGACTTTGTAAATGTTGCTAAATTAGAATTGAGATTTAAAATAAATATTTTGGTTTTGTTTGTAATTTCATATTCTATTGGATACTACAAAATTATTTTCTTTTTTGTCAGTCGTGTGGCCTGAACTCTGGGGCTGCACACTGTCCTTCAGCTATTCAGCTCAAGGCTAGTGCTCTACCACTTGAGCCACAACACCACTTGCGGGTTTTTTCGCTTATGTGGTGCCGAGGAGTCGAACCCAGGGCCTCAGGCAGGTAAGGCCAGCAGTCTACCACTAAGCCACATTCCCAGCCCCAAAATTATTTTGAAGTAGAGGGTTTAATTGACAAATTCACAAATGATTCTTGCAGTCTACTTGCCTAGAATATTCTTTCAAGAGAGATAAAATTAGAAATTAGTTAATAGATAATTCCAACAATTCATGTATAAAATGATAATGTGAATAATGTAGACAGAGTTGCCAAGAAATGGATGATATTAACTTATAAATTTAGAAAAAGCAATTTTTTGAGGCTTTGGTATAACATAGTATGAGGAGAATAATTGTGTGACATCTTCTTTCTTCTACCTATGTAACACAGGAAGCAATTTCCTTAATTATGTGGCTCTGTATACAATGAGAAAAAATGCTGGGTTTGGGGTTTGTTTTCATTTTTGTTTTTGTATTATTGGTTTGTCCTAGTGCTTGAACTCTGGGCCTGAACACTGTCTCTGAGCCTGTTTATGCTCAAGGCTTGTGCCCTACCACTTCAATCTCAGTGCCACTTCTTTCTAGCTTTTGCTGAGAAGTTTATTGGAGATAAGCATCTAAGGAACCTTCCTGCCTGGGTGGGCTTTGAACTGTAACATTGCACTCTTAGCATCCTGAATATCTTTGATAGTTAAAAAAGTATAAATATGAATAATATTTGCAAATGTTCTGATCTCAAGAATACCAGTGGGGGAAAATGATGCAACCCAGTTTATTGTGGTGTTCTTTCCAGAACATAGAAGGCATCACATTAGCAGAGGTGTAGTGTTTTTTCACAATAGAGATAAGCTATTCGTGATGTAAATTAAGGGAACTTTGAGGTTGCACCCTACACCTTGGAAACTGTTGGGCTAGGATGACTTTATGACATAAATCTTCTGATTAATGGTCATAGAAATAATAGCTTACTCTGATCAAGAATTGCTTACTCTTGAAGAATTAATTATTACAGATGCTTCATAGTTTTATCCTTTTCCAGAATGTGGCTATTTTTCTGTTTACTTCTCAATCTGTAGCAACCCATTGGAATATGAATCTATTGCAGAATTACATAACATGCAAACAGGTACTGTTTTGAAGCTCTCAGGTAGGAATGTTCAGAATTTGAAAATGAGTAGTTATTAGTCATAGGAATTTTGAAGAACACATATATTCTGTCCTCTTAACAACTTATTTACTTTTAAAAGTTATGGGTTTCAATAGAATGAAACTCTTTTCTGTTTTAGTATGAGAAAGTTTAAATTTATTCTTTTTTCAAAGTATTGGCAAGTATATTGTGAAAATATTGTCTAGGTAGATAACATTCAAGTTGATGGCCCTTTGATTAAAAAGGGGTAATTAATTCATATTTAATGCCAAATAGTATTGATTTTTAAAAGTTACTAAAAATAATAATATTTACTATACCAATATAGTGAAATTTTATTTCGTGTAGCTTATTTATTTAATTTAATTTGCTTGTCAAAGTTATGTAAAGTGGAGTAACAGAAATTGTAAGGTAGTGAATACATAATGTTTCAAACTTGTTATCCCCTTTCTCATTTTTCTCACAGTTTTCCTTCACCACAATACCCCTCACAAGTTGTTATGTACATTTCCATCATATTGTCTTGTGAGCATTGCTATTGTATTGGTTTGCCCTTTGTCCTGTTTCTCGCCATTTTGTTGTTCCTATTCCCTTCCCTAATTAAGGTAAATGTTTACCAATACACAGGGTATCAAAATCAAATACAGCAGGCAATAAACCATAGGGAAAAATGCCAAAAGAAAATAGAAATCACATAGTACATTAAAAACAACAACTGCAAATAAAAATCTCTGTTTCCATATCTTGGATTTCATTTTGCTTAGCATCAGCATATATGGTCATATATATAGCATAACAAAGGCCCTGGAAAATAATAGTTGCATGGACACGATATTATGAAAACTACATGTTAACTGTTTTTGATGGTAAAGGTTGAATTAGGATTCTGTTAAAGGAATTTCAAAAGAGTTTTAAAGTTATGACAGGTAAATTTTAATTGTTCAAAATTTTTAACAAGATAGCCTATTAAAATTTTTTTAAATTGCCTGGGAGAATAGGCTTTCATGCAAAGAAATCCATGGAGACTTAGGTGAGAGGGAGCAATGTGGGTGAAGATGGCTCTTTTTCACACGAAACAAACAAACCTCACAAACCTTGCTGTAAATCCTGTAGGTTACCTTGAGAATTGTCTTTACCCAAGAAATAAACTCTTACTGTGTGAAACAAGGTTGTAGTGGAATTTAAATTCAAACTTCTTTAAAAATAGACATCAAAATTATGATTTGACCTTTACTAACCAAACAGTAATTCTCTGAAAAAGATAATTGAGGTCAAACTATATAGGGAGAAAGTTCCCTCCACAATGAAAGAAGGTATTGGGTTTACACTTTTCTGTTTATAATACATTCTACAATGTCTTTGCACATAAAGCACTGAAACACAGAAAAAAATCTGATTGAATACTTCAAACCAATGATTTCACATTTCTAAGTGGCTCAAAAATATAATATCATTATTAACATGAGACAGTGAAGACTTCTCTTATTACATAAGCCAAAAAGTTTTGGGATCAGAAAAGAAGAGCAAATGGAAATAGTAAGAAAACAGTGTTCTTAGAAGCCCTAGCTAAGCGTATTGGCTTCAGCAGTGGAGGGAGGCCAAAACTTTTTAAAATAGATTGTCTTAATATTTTTGCTAACTAAAGTGGTTTTACAGAGCCTATTTGGCTCACTTCAATGCACACTAGATCGAATGAAGATATAAAAATAAATTCCACATCCAAATAAAACAGGTTTAAAAGAGAAACCATGAAGACGTAGCAGTGGGGGAGGCCTTATTGTCCTTCCACTTCACTAGACTTTAAGCCAAGAAGCTGCGATTAATTGGAAATCAGGTAAGAGCTAAGAGGAGGACATAGAAATAGGACATAGAAGTATTGTCCTTTGTAACAGACACTGTCATCCAAGGTATGGGTGATTTAACTCTATTCTTCTCCACACATCTTGTTTGTTTGTTTTTTGGGTTTTTTTTTGGGGGGGTCTGGTCGTGGAGCCTGAACTCTGGTCCTGGGCGCTGCCCCTCAGCTCTTCAGCTCAAGGCTAGCACTCTGCCACTTGAGCCACAGCGCCACTTCCGGCTTTTTTTCTTATGTAGTGCTGAGGAATTTAACCCAGGGCCTAGAGCATGCAAGGCAAGTACTCTACCACTGAGCCAACTTCCCAGCCCCTCCACACCTCTTGTTAAGCAAATGCAAGACCAACAGAAAAATAATCTATTGAAGTAATTTTGCAAAGAATAACTTCACTGTTCCTGATATGGTATCTAACAAGAGTCTTAAGTGAGAAGACAAAAGTGGAGTATTCTTCGGTTTCCTCTAAGCATCTTGTTAGCAAACTATATCTTTAAGGTTAGAAGTAATTGAACCAAAAAGTGGTGGAGTACTTATTTTTGTGGGCACTTTAGACACAAGAAGACTTTCAAAGTAAAAGAACAAAAAAGTATAGCTAAATATTTGTGATCACAGCTTCTTGGACTGGTTTTGTGGAGACAACGTTTTACATGAGAGTTTGTCCTCATTATCATAGATGTTGGGTTTTCGTGGCAACCAAATACAAGAGGGAAGTTTAATGGACTCCCTTGGACAAGTAAACAGCATAATAGAAAAAATGGCAAATACTATTTATTGAATTACATTGACCAATTACTTTGCCAGAACAAAGAAGGAAAGATATAATTCAAAATCACTTGACTGAAAAGTGTGAAAAAGAGTAGTAAAGAGCGATGAGAGAAAACATAGAGGACTGTTTTCTCTCCAATGGAGTAATGGGTTTTGTTCTTGTTTCTTCCATTCTATATTCACCAGCTATCAAGTGTATCTCAGGACTGGAATATCCAGTTCAGACAAAGAGATCTCCCATTAGAAAATATTTGCTGCAGATGTAGGTGATTTATAACATTAGACAATCTATTTAAGTCTGTTCAAAATTCTCCCCTACCCCAAACTGCCCTCTTTGAACAGTTGGTTTGCTTTTCCCATACTGCTTTTGATTAACTATTTAAAATTTTGAGAGGTCATATTCATACTCTCTAGAGATTGACGTTTGGTTGTGATTTTTGTGTGTTTGGTATTTGTTGTGTTTTTAACTGAATTTCAAAAGGTTGTGGTAGTGTGTTACAATTAAATATGTCCTTGTAATTGTCCAGTGCTCCTGGATCAGAGTCACTCCTTCTATCATTCTCAACCAACCTCTTCTCCAAGATTTATTTCAGATTTACCACTTCCTTTATCACATGTGTACATTGAGTATTCTAGTTGTACTTGCCACTTTTTCATTTTTCATTCATTCTATGTTTTTACTAATATTCTTCTCTGGTTTCAACTTCTTGATAGTCATTCTTTTAAACTGTCTGTTCATACTTTGACAGGTTTATGTACATTCCATGGCATTTCAATCCTGCATATACTTGAACTGATATCAGCTTATATTTCCATAATTAATTCATCTGCAATAACAATTTGCAAGACTGGAGACGTGAAGCACCGAGACATGATTTTATTCTTATCCATTTAGAAGATTAATCTCTAGTCAACAAGAAAGTTTAAAAATGGCTTAGAATGTTTTCCTAAATAGCAGTTTTTATAAATGGCTTCGTACAATGGTTTGTGATTATTTTATTTTACATGGGATAATATTTTCTACTACCTATAACTTTTGGGAAAAGAAGAAAACTAAAATTTATTACTGTGGAGGAATATGATAGAAATAGAAGACAGATTTTATGTTTGTCACATTTCTGATGAGTACCCATATTCAAAACTTGAAGTCATCTTTCTTAAGGAAAACATCAATCAACATGATAAGGCAAATATCCATGATCTTTGAAAATGTACCTTATCATTTGATGAAACTTACTTTATTAGCTAATGTTTAGGCTTGAAATATGGGAGGCTGATCTATGTAACACATTTCTGGAAGGCATCTACTGAACAACACAAATGGAGGGGGCTACTATTTCTATAATTTAAGGAATGGTTGAACCTGTTTGGTATTAGTGCTGGATAATAAATCAACTCTATTGTAACTTGTTCCTTCCACTTGAAAAACTTGTAATGTCACTAAGTATCATCTACTCGTCAAATGTTATTTTGGAGAATGTGTCTTTAAAACGTTTATTTGAGGGGATGGGAAGGTGGTTCAGTGGTAAAGCACTTGCTTGCATGCATGAGGTCCTGTGTTCAATTCCCCAGCATCACATGACCAAAAAAAAAATCTGGAAGTTGTGCTGTGACTCAAGTGGTAGAGTCCTAGCCTTAAGCTGAAGAGCTGAGGGACAGCGCCCACGCCCAGAGATCAGGCCCCACACCCGGACCCCCTAAAAAATTATTTGAAAAGGAATATATTTTCAGGAGATTAAATATAGGTTACCATTGATTTGAGAATGACAACCTTTTTATACTACATAACCAAGTTTTACTGAAGTACCAGTGTTTTGAAGCACTAAGGATCTTCTCAATTAATATTTTTCTGAATGATATTTGACTTCTAATTCAAGTTTTCAAAGCCTTGATAGACAAATTATGGATCTATCATTCCAGGAACTATTTTTTGCCCTACTTATACTAGACTGAAATCTTTCATTAATCATTAGGAGAGGGGTATTAAAAATATTCTTGTGACATTTGTGATCATGTTCACTCATATGGCCTAGTCATCTGTAAATTGAAAGTGTGAATTACAGTAGTTTCTCTCAGATTTGGTGATCTCATCTTTCATTTTTAAGTTGCCTTGCATTTCACAATTGCTTACTGCTAAACCCTGTGTAATTGGGGCACTAAATTATTATAGGAAATGAGAAGTTAAGATGAGTCTTCAATTACTTTCTGTTGGCATGTTGCATGGGCCTAGGTGGGAAGACTTGCCCTTGTTATCTGATGATGCAGATAACTGGGACCTGGGATCCTAGGATGCATGGGTCCTGTAGAATAATAATACCTTTTGGACATCATATCAGCAAAATTTGGGTATGATCAGAAATATTTAGAAAATCATTCTGGGCCAACGAGTTAAAACAATATACAGAGCAGCAGAGTAAAATCCCTTGCAGATTAGAGGAAAACAACATTGTTTTTTACCATGTGAATTCAGTAGACTGAGAACACTTAGAAGGTATCACAAATTTATACCGAAGACATTGCATTGATACTTCTTATATTCTAATATATATTCTAAACCTAATTATTTATATTCCAATTTATTTATTGTAATAAATATCAATTTATTTGTAAAATTATCGATTAATTCTAGTAAGTTTCATTGTGTGAAACATAAAATTAGCACATATAAATATAAAATATATAACTATATGTAATATAAGGAAATGTTTTTCATTGTTCTGTTGTGGTTAGGCTATCAAAGGCAACTCTGTTTTACAGTATTATTCCATTATCTCTACCCCAGAGTTTGGTACAGTTAGACCTAAAGCTTTACCATTTGTAGATTTACAGCCTAGAGGCAAGTGGAAACACTGTGATTAAAACATTACCAATTTAAGGCCTAATATGAAGGAGAAAAATATGGACTTCTCCTGGAGCTATGGAAATATTTGGTGATAGAAATTCAGTAGTGTAAGTTCCTGCCTGGTTGGATGGTCAGGACATTAGGTAATCATGCATAAGAACAATTATTTTTCACCTTCTTGTCTTTAGCTACTTTTGAAATGGTAGGTATAATAAACAATTATATTATGATAAAATACTTTCTAGTCAGAACTGTTTATTTCTCTATGATCCCTTGTAACTAAGATTAGTTTTGTTCCAGTAAGATAATCTTTGCTGTCAGGGTAAGATATTATGTTTTGCCTGTTACTGCATGGAAGAAGGGTAAAGGGTCAGTAGACATTTGTGCCAGTAAGACCTCATTTGGAAAATTTTAAGCTGCAAAAGTTTAGAAGTAGCACTTCAGCAAGGCTTACTTTGAATCCATTAGCTCCACAAAGCTAACTCAGTTGATAAATAAGCACTTGAAAAGCCATCTCTTTGAACCTAGCCATAAAGGCTTCAAAGTATGATCAAATTTAAAATGAAAAAGACTTAAAATAGTCATTGGCAAAAAAATGCAAGTTTGAGCAATCTACCAAACAATATGTTTTTCCACTATACTCAGAATTTCAGAGAAATAAGATCAATAACATTGTTAGTAACAATGAGGTTTCCTTGCTACAAATAGGCAACCAAGGATATATGCCTGTTAACAACTTAAATTTACAGGATACTACATGCTTCAGCAGCACGTATACATAAATTACAACAATAAAGAGATTAACATGCCACTTGGACAAGGATGATATGAAAATATGCGAATTATTCCATATTTTTCATTCTTCAGTTGCTAGAAATGAAAAACAGTTATTAAAAAGTTGATTACAAAAATACAAGTGTAACAACATATGTGATTCATATAATTAAAAGTTAGTTTGACATCAGTGTATTAAATCTTCAATTTAGAAAGGTCTTTACATAGCATAACCTTTACAAAACTTTTGAAATTAGATAACATTTTAATTTTATCCCAAAGAAATAAAATACTATAAGGACCTAGGAGAAAAAAGAATCTTAAACTGTTTTTATATGGAATGCAATCTGTAAGGACACATTTATTAATGAATTTATATAATATATAACAATGTAGTATTCAAAGCATTATATCTAGGAGAGAATGAAATAGATTATGGACATTTTACAAACAGAATACAGAATATGTTAAAATATACTTTCTTCAGACAAGCACCGGAAATGTCTTTAGGTTCTGTACTACTCATTTCAACAGATACATTAAAATTATTTCTGATTTAAAAAATCACAAGTTCTACAGAAATCATTATAGATGTATACAAACAACTCTTGAATATATTTTGACATCAAAGTCAGGCAATTCATTTGGAAGAATACCATGGAATCCATGAATTTTTAAAGTAAGATATTGCTGTTGCTTTGTATTGTGAGAATATTTTGTACAGAGACAAAGGATGGACTGGCATTTTTGAAATTTAAGTAACTTAACCAAATCATTAAGACGTAGGAGAACAATTTGTACAGCCTTTCACAACTTCAAAGAGGTAGTCATACATACTTATCTTTTGGCAGTATCAAATGCAGTTTCTTCCAAGTTGTTCTTCAGACCTGGTTTAATATAATGGTTCAAAAGAAGGAGATCAAACGTATCTTTGCTGTTTCTATTCCCAGCAGCAAGATGCAAGGGGGTCAAGAGGCCTTTCGTTTAGACATTGGTATCTGCATCATGATGAAGTAAGAAAGAAGCCACACTGGTATTATTCCACGTATAAGCACTGTGCAGGTGTGTCCATCCATTCACAGTTATTGCGTGAATATCTGCCTCAAGCCACCAACTCATGGACAATGCGTCAGTGTCAACTGTAGGTTTCCTGATGAAGAGCGGTATACTCATCGTCATCCCTAGTATTTACACGAGTGGCCTTTTTGGAAAGGTTTCGCCACACTGTAGAAAGCCGATTAATTTCGGCAGCCCAAAGAAGAAATTTGCTTGGATCCTTCTCCATTTTTTTCTTGCAAATGATACCATTCCTCACTTTTTCATCTTCTTCCTTGTCTTCATCAGAATTGCCTAACCAGAGACTTTGAGTACCAGTCGGAATGATGTGTCCATGTATTTCCCCAGTAGTTGACGTTGGTTGAACTGTTCAGAAAAATCCAGTGAATTTTCTGCATCTTTTTTTTTCACCATGACTTATTTTCTCTTTTTCCATTTTTACTATTCTAAATTATTCTAACTGGAGAGTAGAGAATTGATAGAAAGCAGAGGAAAGATTTTCCTCCGTATTAAAAGGTACAGAATGAAAATGAGGACCAGTGGTGTCTCCATGTGCAGCTTATTCTAGGAATGAAAACATAGGAAATAATACTTTCTATGTAAATGATTTGGGAAATGGCAGAGCAGAAAGTGAAATGATGCAACCAAAAATATAACAACAAAATAAATTAGGATAATTATGGAACAATCATATGAGAACCATGAATGAGAGAGAGGAAGAGAGAGACAGATGTTCAATGAACTAACTAGCCACAAAATCCATGCCTCTGATCAATTTATAGAGCAAACAATTTTATTTTTAAAAGAGATGGAAATAGAATTTATAGTGTGTCTCTTTATGATGTGCAATGTGATGGATTGATATACATTGTGCTGATCACTTTTCTGTTAATGTGAGGAACATACCTGCAAAGAACATTTCTGAGGAGGAAAGTATTATATTGACTCATGGTTTAAGAGAACACAGTTTAAGATAAAATGTCTCCATTGTTTTTAATTATATTTTTATTATCTTAAATAATTGTACAAGAGAATTTCCATTCAACAAATCAATTTTTAAGTACAATGGATCTTTACATAACTTCTCCACACCCTTCCAAATCTCACCCCACTTTAATTTTTTCTACTTTCATACTATCTGTATTGAATATTATGCCTTCACGCTCTTCCTCCATAACTGTTTTTATTCCTTCCCTTTGAATTCCCCTCACATCTTAAGTGATAGTTTCCTGGTATTAATTTTGTTGGATTAAAAATTCAATTTTATAAGAAAATACACCTTTGAAATTCTCCTCTGCAAATAGCATGCTTTGGTTAATATTGTTGTGAAAACTTGCATAAAGTTCTATCTTCCAAATATGAGACAGAACATGGGTCCTTGTGTGTGTGTCTCTGACTTAGTTTACTTAACATATTTTTAGGTCTATCCATTTCTTTGCAAATAATGTAACAGTCTTCATAATGGATGGGTGCAATCCAATTGTGTACATGTGCCACACTTTCTCTAACCATCCCTCTGCCAAAGGGAATCTGGGTTATTTCCATCAGTTTTCTACGGTGAATAGTGCAGCAGTGAACATGGTTGTGAAAGTGATTTTACTGTAACCTTTTGGAAGAATTCATCACTATCTTTCTGGGAGTGAAAGTGATTTTACTGTAACCTTTTGGAAGAATTCATCACTATCTTTCTGGGAGCAACCCTCTAGCCAGTTTTCCAGAATAAGCACATCCCTCTCTTCATCTCCATTAGAACGTATTGCAAATCCTCAAAAACACACTACCCCCTACAGGTCACAATAAGCTAAAACCACACTGTGTCCATATTTTTTCAATACTTTTTTTCATAATTGTACATATAATTTAGTGAGAACCTTCTATGTACTTTTCTAATGTGGGAATGAGGGACATGACAATAGAGTAAAGGTAAGAAATATGCAATTTAATAAGCTATTATCATACTTAAAATCATTTTCAGCTCTAACTCATAGCCTCACATACTATTATTTTAATCTTTATTTGATTACTTCATCTATCCTCTAACTTATAACAGGTGAGATAAATACAATGGCAGAAACTGTGGTTTGATTTTGACACTCATGTGTGAGGATGCACAATGTGGGCAAATAGATGGATTGGATTTAATAGCTATTATCCATTTTGTTAAAGTAGAGATGATTTTGCCAAACTGATTCTCACAATTCATATTGCATTCACAACAAGAAACCTGTGACAATTCTCTTTGTTTTGCTCCTTATTAACTTTTGTTTCCATTTTATTTTATTTTTATTTATTTATTTTTCGTCTGTCGTGGGGCTTGAACTTGGGACCTGGGCGCTCTCCCTCAGCTCTTCAGCTCAAGGCTAGCACTCTACCAATTGGGCCACAGTGCCCCTTCCGGTTTTTGAGTGGTTTATTGGAGATAAGAATCTCTCCAACTTTCCTTTCCTGTCTGCTTTGACTTGCGATTCTCAGATCTCTGCCTCCTGAGTAGCTAGGATTATAGGCATGAGCCACCGGTGCCTGGCTACCATTTTATTTTATAATGAAGGATGATTTCACAACTCTATTGTAGATAAAAAATATATGCTAAAATATTTCTATCCGTATGCATTGATATATACACACACACATATATTACACAGGTTATGAGGATAATTTACAACTTCTGTAACTGCACAATTTACTAAATTATTAAAATCATTGATGACTCATGGCTGGAATTCTGGTTACTCAGAGGGTGAGATCTGACGATTGTGGTTTGAAGCCATCCTGGGCAGGAAAGTCCATGAGCCTCTTATCTCCAAACAACCAACAGAAAATCAGAATTGGAACTGTGGCTGAAAGTGATAGAGTGGTAGCCTTGAGAGAAAAAGCTCAGGGACATCATCTAGGCTCTTAGTTCAAGAAGTACAATCTACCCCCAAAAATCTATTTAATTTACCCATGTGTAAGTAGAGTATTTCCATCACCCAAGTGCAAATCCATACTCATTAGCAAGGTAACGTTTTTGTCTGAAGTACCACAAAACATTATCACTTAAGTAGAAAGTATTGCAATGTGGGTTCATTCTATCTCTCTCATGGATTTTTCTCCACTCAAATACTCAAATCTTACCATTATTCCAATTATTTAAAATCATAGTTTTTTTCTTTAATACCCTAATATTAGAGTTTGAATTGAGTGTCTTGTGCCCCCGAAATGGTTGTTCTTACCATTTTGTCATGTCCTCAGACTTAAATTATCCTGATTATTTTTCAGATAGAATCTGGCTTCCTACTTGTATCTGATTTGGGGCTCAGTACACTTTATGTTATTCTTCCTGGAATTTAAAATAACAGGTGCGTGGCATTGTGTACAGATCTTTCTGTCCAGTCTGGGCTTTAAGCACTATCCTTACAACAGTTCACTCCCATGTATTAAGGATATTCATAAGATTGTCATAGTTGATTTTTTTTATATTTGCATTTCCTGCAGGTTCTTGAGTACTGAATTAATTTGTGTTTTCTTGGGTTGTTTTGTTTCATTTGAATATATGGATTATTGGTCTTCACTTTTCCTTTTGTTTCTTTCACTCATGTTCTTACCTGAAGCGCTGAGAAACTAATTTTTCTTTCTCAAGATAGTCAAGATGAATATTATTTATTCCAAAAAAAATTCAGTAATATTTAAACACCTCATACCTATGAATAGTATACAAATGCTAAATTCTGAGAAGGGTCTTTTTATTTGCCCAGCAGTCTTTGGCATACACAGACAGATCATGAATTTTATGAAGTTAGTAAAACTACAGATGTTCGCCAGGCGGAGAAAAACCTATTATTAATTGTTTGACAGGGTTATGTTGCTTCATGCAGGATTACACAAAATCATGTTCCTAGGAGGAACCTAAAAATCATCTAATACAACAGACTTGAGAGAGATGAATTGACTTCCTGAATAATTTACTTTTGGGTCAAATAAAAGCAGGCTTCCAAAAAGAGAGTAGACTTTAGAGAAACATGAGTTGTATGTAAATAGGTGGTTAGCTGATTTTGTTAATTTGTGAACTAATACAGGGAAATAAAGTACAGCAAGGTTAAAATGAAAGAACTTCACATTGAAATACTCATTTGTGTGTGTTTGTGTGCATGTGTGTGGATGCTCGTGCGAGTCCGCGCACACACATGTGCATGTGCTCATGCATACATTCATTATTCTTGAGGCTTCATACTGCGCAAGCATTATTCCTCAGCTTCTTTGTCTAAAGGTAATGGTCTACCACTTGAGCCACTGTTCCACTTCTGGTTTTTTGGAGATAATCGCATGTATTTTCATGATTTGACTGGCTTTGAACAGTGGCCTTCAGATCTCAGCCTCTCGAGTAGCTACCTAAGCTGATTCAGCCTCTGAGTAGCTAGTTAAAATTCTGTCTGTCCTCTATGCTTCACTCCTCTTTTATTTTTTTCCTGAGGCAATCACAAGTCATATATATGTCTAGTTACTTTAGAAAATACTCTTACTGCTTGGCACCATGGGCTCCCACCTCTACTCGTAACTACTGAGGAGGATTGAGAATAGAACCAGGCCGAAAGTTTAGTGGACCTCCTTCTCAATCTATAGCTGGGTGCATTGGATCATTTCCACCACACTGCACTATCTACAGTCTAAGATTGGAAGGACTGCGGAATCCAGGCCAGGCAAGGTAGGAAGCTAGACAAGTTGGTCTGCAACTCTGATTCCATTGATGATGGGAAGGCTAAAATGACAGATCAGATGCATGTTCTTGTGGAAAGGGAACCCCTATCCTAAAATTAACCACTGATATGACGCCTGCCTAGCATGAGCAATAACTCAAGTCGAAATCCCCACAGTTTCTCACAACCAAAATAAGTATATACATTAACATACAAAAACTTAGTAGAATCTGTTCTTTGCTCTAATATCAGCTTTATCTGATTATCATATGATGTGACAGAATAGGTTCTTTATTAAATTTAAGATATATTTTAAGTTCTGAGTATTAAGCTTAAGATATATTTAAGACCTAGAAAATTCTTTCACACATATTAAGTGCAAATGTATGGCAAATTCTCTCATTTCTTACATATTTGACTATCACTATAAATTCAGCTTATGATTATTATGAATAGTAACATATTCTGATTAATTACTTTACTTTGTAACAGTTTTTACACTTTTTGCTTCTCTACTGAAGTTTAATTATTAAAGTAGCATCATCAAAATATATTCCTTGGGTACTTAGGGCAGTTTTTTACAAAGGTTTTAACCAATGGCTTATAAGAATTCTTATTGGTATATTGTTTGGTTTATTTTTAATTTCAATTTAATTTTATTGTAAAGGTAATGTACAGAGGGGTTACAGTTACATAAATAAGTACATTTCTTTTTTTATTTTTTTTAATTTTTTTTAAAATTTAGTTTATTTTATTTGAGAGCATACTGTACAGAGGGGTTACAATTACATGGGCAGGATAATGCATACATTTCTTACCAAGCATTGCAGCCTCCTCCTTTGTTTACCCTTCACCTCCCTTCCCAGCTTATGGAAGGAACGTTGTTATCTCTCCCATCGATTTTTTTTGTATGCTCAAAAAAAGAACTACTGATGCTTTTGCTGCTGCTATTGATGAATGAGTGCTTTTGCTTTCTTTGTTCATGCATTTTTATAAGAAAATTTGTATGCAGAGGGTTTACAGTTACTTTAGTCATCTAAAAAGTACATTTCATTTTATTTTCTAAATTTCAAATTTTGAACTTAAATATTTTCTTCTGTTCCTTCAGGGTAATTCTTTTTTCAGAGTTGTAGGACTAGTTAATATAATTTTGCATGATTTTTACACATGTAAATTATTCAGACACATATATTTTGTTTTAAAATATTTATAAAGTGAATATTTAAAAATTATTTTTTGAATTTTTATACGGTTGGTAAATTTAAAAAATTTATTTCTTATAGATGTAAACATATTTGTCCAGGTAGCAAATAGTGTATTTTTAAGAAGCACATACTTTATTAAGAAAAGTTTCATTACCTGGTGATTTTTGGAAATATTTTTACTTAACTTAAAAAAAAATGTTTGAGCTGGGCATGGTGATTTGTGGCTGCTATTTTCTAGCTATGGTGGGAAATGTAAATAGGGTTTGTAATTCGGGAGAGACTGAGCAACTATAATACCTTATTATAAAAATATTCAGAGAGAAACGATTAGAGATATAGCCACCCCTAGCGAGATATAGAGCACCTGGTTATAATATTCTAAATCTTGATTTAAAACACCACTAGCATCAATTTTTTGTCAAAATGAAAGGATACATGTGTCAAAATGTTTATTATTTAAAACTTATTTGAAAAGGTTCTCATGTCTTCTATTACTTAATTTTCAGTTTACTTAATCTATAAGAATCTATTGTGATTATTTTATTTCTACTAAACTTTTAAATAGGACGAGAAATATTATTATTTCATATATTAACCTACATTTTCTATTTGTGATAATTTCCTCTGTTTAATATGATAATATCAATATTCCAAATGTGTGTATGTGGTGTGTGTGTGTGTGTGTGTGTGTTCTTGTGGTTTTTGTGTGTGTGCTTTGTAATGCTTAAGAGATCACACCATTGCTTCACATATGCTAGGCCAATGTTTAACCACTGAGCTATACTGTGTAGTTATAATCCAAATAGTGTTTTAAATTTTGACTTTTAAATTTTCATTCCTAGTATGTTTTTTTCAAAATTATGTATGACAAAATGTGATCCATCTTCTATCCATGTTAGCAATTTTTATTGTTATTTAGAATATTTCCACTGCCTTTCCACTTCCAAACTCTTGTGTTTTTAATTGATAAAGGTTTTACTGCTTCTTTTCTCTCTTCATTCTTTTTGCCTTTAGAGTTAACCTATTCTTTCTCTTCCCCAGATGTCAGGCCACATTGACGCTCCTGCTACCCACAGCCTTCCTCCTAGCACAGTCACCAATAGGGCAGTGCCCCCAGGATCCAACACAGACTTCTGACTTGGGTAAATAAAGAGGCTGTGCTTGAGTCGCCCACATTCAGCAGTCAGCAGTCCAGGCACATGGGCATCTACTAAGGCCACCCCAGTAGCTATGGGGACTCTGACCTCAAGAAAGAGGCAGACACACCCATGCAGGCTGACTTTGTAGACAGCTCCTCTTCCAGGTGCAGCATGGTGACCTTTGAAGCAGAACATGACTGTGCGCACACTAGTAGATCACAGTACACAATAAAACAACTTGGTAAGCAATGGTCCTGTGCTCAGAGAGTTGGAAACAGAGGCAGGAAATCAGAAAGAGAGAGAGAAAGAGAGAAAGAGACAGAGAGAGAGAGAGACAGAGAGAGAGAGAAAACTCAAAGCTAGCTCTTATTTGTACCGGTTTTGATATCCTTGCTGAGAAATGCATATTTTCACCAAGAAATAAAAAGGAAAACTCCTAACTCTAACTCTGATGGAGTAGCTGAGATCAATCTAGACTTCCTACCATAAACAATCACAAAAGTGGAAGTTATGTGAAAAATATATGTATATAAATGTATATATAATATAAATATGTAGGCATATATATGTATATTCAAATATACAATGTGAATATGTATTGTATGTACAATGTATAATGTATATATGTATAACATACAGGGATAAAAAAAAGAAATACATAGTATTTGAAGGAATAATGACCAAATCCTTCCCAAATTTGATTGAAAGCATGAACCCTTCTATCCAGGAATCTAGCAGCTTAAAGAAGACAATTAACATAATTACACAGGTCCACACTAAGACACATTCTAATTAAACAAAGACAGGAAACCTCCCAAAGCACAGAGACACAACTCATCACACAAGGGATCTTCAATCATATTATGACAAATTTCTAATCAAACACTAGATTAAATATTAGACAGCAAGGGCAACACATTTAAGGTGTTAAAAGTACATATCTAATACTAACCTTTCTAACAAATATATATATATATATATATATATACTTCCCCCAAATGTGAGAGAGATGAGCTAAGTACCTAATGATGGCTCAGGCATATAACCTTAACTACTCAGGAAGGTGAATTGTGAGGATTGTGGCTCAAAGACAGCCTGGGCCTTGTAACCTCAGAAGCAAATTGTAGGAGAGCTGTCTTTGAGTAGGACGGAGGTCTTCTTGCCATGTCATTGCTGGAACAAATATAGGATAAGGTGGCCTTCAAGTATGGAGGCTATTGGCCAGTGTCTCCACAGAAGCAATTCATGAGATTCAGGAGTCCTCTACAAGATCAGAGGACTTTGACCACTGTCCTAGTAGTTTCAGGAATGGCATAACAATGATCAGAGCAACCTCAAGCCCACATGGAGTCCTTAGCAACAGTCTTTGAAGCTTATGGGCTAGAGTATCAATGCTGGCAAGCTATGATTGGTCCACTTTTTCTCTGACTTCACTGGCCCAGACTCTGATTGGTCCATTTCTTCTATGATGTCACTGTGATGGGCTGCGATATCTCCCTTTTGAGAGGTCATGCAGTGTATATAGGAAGCCACTGTGCTCCAACCTATGTGAGTTAACACCTCTAGGAGCTCTTGATTGGTGACATGCTGGACTGACTCAAAGCAAAATTCATGATTTTTCTGATTTGGTGGGGGGGGGGGTGTGAGTTGTCGTTTGGTTTTGGTATTTCTTTTTATTTTTTCTGTGTTTCCATTATTTTATTTAGTTAATTTTAGGTAGACTTGCTACCTGCCATCATAGCAGAAGGATGGAAGAATACAAAGAATCATCCTCCATATCCTTGAATGAAGAGATCATCAGTCAATACCAGATGAAAGAGCTCATTGACCATGGTACCAATCGACAAGTGAAGCTGGCTATCCACACCTCACACACATGGAAGTGGCAGTTAAAATACTCCTGAAGGGATGAAAGGTTAAAGTTTGAGGCAGTGACCACTTGTTGCTTGTTTCTGTCTAGCAAAGCAACACGTGGTGGTAATCTGAACACCTGGTTGATTGTGTGCCTTTATAAGACCTGCAAATATTTAGCTCAGGGCTCTCCTCCTAGGCTCTGCTGTACCGAAGTGTAGGACGAGGCCCAAGATGCAGCCCGTTTAAATAAAACAGCTGTAGAGTCTGACATTCAGTGGTCTTTTTGCTGGGGGGGGGTTCTTGCAACCATGGCATAACATATTAGTGGGGGCTGGTTTGGGATACCCCCCAAAGACCCCGGAGACCTCAGACTCCAAAGGTAAAACAGCGCTGTCTTGGTTAATTTGCCTTGTCCTCTCGTTTGTCTGTTTTACTTTCATTTTCCCTTGTGAGGATGGCCCCTCCAATTCGTAAAGGGTTGTGAAAGTGGACCCGCTTGCACGACAACACTGGAGGAACTGGGAGATGTCCCAGATCCTCTTGTGGGGAGGGGATAACACTGCTGTGTGGAGCAGGGGTCCTTGGAACCCCACCATGTGGAGTGGGGGGGTCCTTGGAACCCCGCCGTCTGGGGCGGGGGTACTTGGAACCCTGCCGTGTGAGGCAGGGGTCCTTGGAACCCTGCTGTGTGGGGCGGGTGGGGGAGGGGTCCTTGGAACCCCGCCGTGTGAATTGTGGGGCGAGAGTTGGTTTGGTGTTGGGCCAGAACTGACCAAGAGAGCCTTCTAACCGAAGCCCAACTTGCCCACTGTGGGTCTGCTCCTTCTTCTGTGGGGCATGGGTATGGAAGGCCGCCATGACAGGAGTCAGTGGACCAATTTGGGAGATCTCCACTTTGTAAGCTTTTTTTTTGTAACTGTCAGGCCTGCATGTGTTTTGTTTGTACTGTTTATTGTTTTATGGACTGTATGACTGACAGGACTGGAAACCATGGGCAACACTCCATCTAGCCCCCTAGACTTACAAAAAGAAACTAAGAAAGAGGAAAAGAAAGTGTACCCCTGGTTTTTCAGGGAGATAACTTGGAAGAAGAAATGTTTCCTCCCCCATACAACCCTTCCCAGGTTCCTTTTGCAGAACCTGAGAATGATCAAGAGGAGGAGGGAGCTATAGAACACTTGGCACCTGCCCTTCAAGTTTCTGAGGGGCCAGTCACTCAACGCCGCAGTGGGATCAACCCCCCATCTAATGCAGCTGTTTTTTTCCCTACGTGCCATAGGTACTGTGGATGTGGATGGTCAACAGCAACCCAATAGTGTCCATTTTCTACCAATGCTCTATACAATTGGTGCATCCAAAATGCCCCCTTTTCTGAGAAACCCTAGGATTTAATTCGTTTGCTTGAAACTATTCTCTTTGCTCATCAGCCCACTTGGGATGATTGCAGTCAGCTTTTACAAGTTCTTTTTACCACTGAATTGAGAGACCATATCTGAGAAGTGGCCCAGAAACATATCTGTGGCCCCACGGGAGTGCCCATCACGGATCCTGCCCTGATCGCTGCCTATTTTCCTGAGATCTGACCAACATGGGACTACAAGACAGTTGAAGGTAGGGAGCATCTCCTCATCTACCGCCAGGCTCTGTTGGCAGGTCTCAAGGTGGCGGCTTGCCAACCTACTAATATGGCCAAGGTTTATGATATAAGACAGGGAGTAAGTGAAAGTCCAGCAGCATATCTTGAGCAGCTCTTGGAAGCTTTTAGTCAATATACTCCATATGATCTTGAGACCCAGGAGTCGGCTCAGATGATTATGTTTGCCTATATAAATCAAGCTGCACCAGACATAAAGTTGCAGGCTCTAGACAGCCTTGGTGAAGTCTATAATTAGGGATCTAGTAGCCGCGGCAGGAACGGTTTACAATAAGAGAGACAGAGGAGCAAAGACAGGAAAGGAAGGACAGAGAACGTAAAATGGAGCATGAAAAGAGAAACCGGGCCAAGGAAAAGAGGCCAGATTTGTTGGACTCACCACTATTGCATGCTGAGCATACCTGGTTCACAGATGGCAGCAGTTTCATTCGAGATGGAAAAATGTATACGGGCCCAGCAGTCACCATGGACACTGTGATAGCGTGGGTAGAAGCACTCCACCAGGGACCATCTGCACAAAGAGCAGAGCTAGTGGCACTAACAAAAGCCCTACAAATGGGAAAAGGGAAGAGACTAAACATTTACACAGACAGTCGGTATGCTTTTGCCACCATGCATGTCCATGGAGCCATTTACCAAGAGAGGGGGATGCTGACAGCTGAGGGAAAGACTATTAAAAACAAGAAAATTTAAGCCTCATCCGGGCCCAATGGGAAACAGCAAATATTGCCATTATGCACTGCCCAGGTTATCAAAAGGGAACTGATTCAATAACCAAAGGAAATAACTTGGCTGATCAAGCAGCTAAGGAGGCGGCCCTCCAGCCCAGAGCGTAAGTACTGACTCTAGTAGACCCAGGGCCACGAGCTTTGCCTCCTGAGCCTCAGTACTCCCAAGAAGACTTGGAGTGGATAAAGAAAATTCCCATGGCCTATAAACCCCCTGGCAGAGAAGGAAAAAAGACTAGTGGAAAACTGGTGAGGGAAAACTTACCTTGCCACAAAGATTGGGCAAGGGGATTCTTAAGAGAATCCATCGGGTCTCTCACATGGGAACCTGAAGAATGCAGGACTTGCTCTGATACTCAGAAGTAAAAATTAGGCAAGGGAATCAACTCTTGAGGACATTGTGAAAAATTGTAAAGCCTGTCAGCTCACCAATGCCCCCAATCAGCCGGTTACTAAAGGAGCTTGCCTCCATGGAGATAGGCCAGGTGTGTATTGGGAAATAGACTTCACAGAAATTAAAACTGGAAAATTTGGATATAAAAATTTGCTAGTTTTTGTAGAAACCTTTTCAGTATGGGTTGAAGCCTACCCAACAAAGCATGAGACCACAAATGTCGTGGCTAAGAAGATCCTGGAAGAAATTCTACCCAGGTATGGCTTCCCATCCCCCAATAGGTCAGACAATGGACTGACCTTTGTCTCAAAAGTCAGCGAATAGCTCCGACATTGGGGATGGATTGGAAAGTGCACTGTGCTTATAGACCCCAGAGTTCAGGGCAGGTATGAATCAGACTCTATAAGAGACCTTAACTAAATTGGCCTTGGAGACTGGTGTAGACGGGGTATCGCTCCTTCCTTTTGCTTTGTTTAGAATAAGAAATTCACCCTATCGGCTTGTCTTTAATTGCTTGCTGATTTGGATGATACTGAATTTCTGTGTAAGCTTGACTATTTAAAGCTGGTGCATAAGAGTATGTGGCCCCAGCTTAGAGAATTATATGATTCTGCTTCTATTCCTATCCCACATTTGTTTAAACCATGGGACTGGGTGTTTGTTCGAAGGCACAACTTGCGATCTCAGGAAACACGATTGAAGGGACCTTACATGGTGTTACTGGCTACACCAACTGCCCTTAAAGTGGACGGCGTTGCTGCTTAGATCCACTGCTCCCATGCCAGACCAGCTGACCCCTTTGCCCTGGATGACCATCAGGAAACATGGGAAGTCTCCAAGCATCCGACCCAACCACTCCGCATACGCAAGAAAAGATAAATGGACTGATTGTTATTGGTATACTCGTTCAAGATCAAGAGCTGTTGAAGTTTAGTTTTGGGCCAGAGCCACAAGATTGTGGCTCAGGACCATAAATCAAGGGCGGGGGGGGGGGGGATTGAAAGGCTAAAGTTTGAGACAGTGACCACTTGTTGCTTGTGTCTGTCTAGCAAAGCAACATGTGGTGGTAATCCAAACACTTGGTTGATTGTGTGCCTTTATAAGACCTGCAAATCCTTAGCTCGGGGCTCTCCTCCTAGGCTCCGCTGTGTCAGAGTGTAGGATGAGGCCCAAGCTGCAGCCCATTTAAATAAAACAGCTGTAGAGTCTGACTCTCAGTGGTCTTCTTGCGGGGAGGGGGAGGGGGGGGAGGGGAGGTCCTGCAACCATGGCATAACAGCGAGAGTCCTCCAGTCATCAATTAAAGAATGAAGTGGACATTTTTAAGAAGGTATGGCACAAACACACCATCAGGTTGTACCAGGTGATGGAGAAGGAAGAGTATATGTATCTCATCAAAGGAACTGGCCAGTAGGGGATACCTTCTGGGGTGGATCTCAAAATCCTGCCGCCTATATGAGGATGAAACCACGAGGCTCTTCACACAAATTGTAAGTGCTGTTCACTACCCATACCAGAACAGAATCACACACAGATACCTTAATTCCAACAATATCCTGTTGGATACCAAAGGCAATATCAAAGTCAGTGGTTTTATCTGAGCATCTGGTTCACCCTGGGGCAGTTGCTATCAAATATATGTGCTGCTGTGCTATTCCACCCCCCTAAATTTTCCTGGAAGAAAGAAATGATGGCCTGGTGCCAGTGTCTCACTCCTGTGATCCTAGCTATTCAAGTGGCTGAGGTCTGAGGATCATGGTTCAAAGCCAGCCCAAGCTGGCTCTATCCTCTGACCTGACTCATACTGATACCAAAGACTAATTTGGGGTGGAGATGGCAGTGGATAGAGATGGCTAGCAAATAGTTACAACTCTTCTCAGAATAAGCTGCTGAATATGGACCCAGGAACAGAGCAGTTCCAGACAAAGGGGAGGAGAACCCTAAGAGATATCAAAGATAAATTCACTTGAAAGCCAGAAGGCCCTGTTATTGAGATGGGAGAGATTTGTAGGTAGTGTACTAAAAAAAAGAGTTGTAAGTGGGATCCACGAATTGAGATCAAAACACTGTTTGCCTAGCAAAACCCTCAGTGCAGCCAAGAATACAAGTGCATCAACTGCCATAGAATTCCTCAGGAGGGATTCCAGCCACTGAGCACGTTGTACTGCAGTGTAAACTGAAAGTTGTAGTTATCAAAGCATGTAATTTTTGTGCATACAAAAACTACTTTAATTACACTTCAACTACACCCTAGTCATTAAAATTTTTGTTTGATTTATTTTATTCTATGTTATTTAAGATGTAGTCTCATTATGTAGCCAAGTGTGATCTTAACTTCATAATTCTACTGCTTAATATCCCAAGTGTTGTGATTACAGGTGTGTCCCTCTTTGTTGTCCATCATATTTTATCTGCATGTTTCCTTAACTTTAATACTTTATTTTATCCTTGGCAGTACTGCGGTTTTGATTAAGAGGCTGGTGCTGGGCAACCTAGTGCTCTACCACTTGACCTCTGCGCCTGGCCTTACTCTTCATTTTACTTTAGATGAGCTCTTATTGTATTATTTATTGTATTGTATTGTATGTGCTTGGGTCAGAATCAGACTGTGATTGTAATGTATTTTCCTGCTGAGAAGTTTTTTTGTCCTTTTATATTTCTTGTAAATATAATTTTTCTTCTTAATAAAAAGAAGGTACACAGAGGTGTTACATATATATAAGTCATTTTAAAATTCAAAACCTTATTTTAGAAGAGTAAAAATGCATATAATCACTAAATTTTATCTCTAGAAAAAATGGTTACTAGATTAAATGTTTTTGGAGGCAAGGTCAGTGGCATTTGGAATTGTTCTCACTTCAGCTCTAGACAATGCTACATAGGTCCAGGGCTGCATGGCCTAAATAAAAGCAAGTAAAAAGTAAAAAAAATGATTTTTTAGGGCACATCTGTGGAAGGTTTGAAATACATTTGAAATACATTTGAAATACATTTTATTGACCATTTGTACATTTCTGTGATGATGAAAAGTGATATAGCAATCATGGTACAATATGACCCATTCTTCTAACATAACATAGCATTACCACATTACCCAGCAATTCCATTGCTCATTGCGTAATCCAAAGAACTGAAAAGAAAAAACTAATAGCTCATATGCCAATAATAACAGCAAAGTTCACAATAGTCAGAAGCTGGAATTACCTGGAGTGTCTATCAGATATACAGGTTTACAAAATATGAGGTAAGCATTAATGGATTATGCCATCCACAAAAACGCTGCATTTAATATATATCTGTCACGGATGGACACAAAAAATAATCTACTATTTATGTGAAACATTTACTAAACCATTTTATAAGAGAAAATGGAAGATTAAAATTTCTGGGGCAGGTCATGGGGTGATTATTACTCAATGATTGTGTGGATTCCATCAGTATCAACAAGATAGTTCACAAATAGAGGTAATGGTGTGCATATAATTAATGTCACTGAATTTTATACGTGCCTAACAAGCATGAGGCCCTGCGTTCATCCCAGCACATCCAAAAAATGCTAAATCTTCTTTCTGTTACCTACCTTGAGTGGTAGGTGCTTTTCTAATGTTTTGATTGTATCCCTCAGAGGATCTCTGGTGGATCTCTGATGTATAGTCATGCTTTACAGACAATCCATTATTTTAATATTAATTTTAAATTTTAAAGGAAACCTCATATATTAAAATGAGGGCAATGGCTGCAGATCTAATTCAAGAGGCTAAAACAGGAAGACCCTTACACAGTCTAGGCTGCCTAGAGAGGTCATGTCTAAATTTCCATGGTTACTGCTGAAACTGGAGGGACAATTATTTGTAAGTAATTGCAAGTGATAGAAAACTGAGAGATAAGTTTCTGATCACATTATATTTTGGTCATGTCAGCTTGTATTTAATATTTACATGAATTTTTAAATTTTTCCTTTTTCCCTTACTCTCAGCATGTCATTTATACTATGTTCTCATTTGCTACATTTAAAAAGAAACATAGTTTTCCTTTGTATCATATTAAATATGTTTTTTTTATTATTTTCTATATTATACAACTACTATTATTTACTTTTGAAAATGTTAGGGAAATGAACCCGAAGATATGTATTCAAATGTTTTTTTTTTTTCATGCGATTGTTTCTAACACATTTATAAGATTATTTCTTTGTTGCTTTGTATGTCCCTCCCCCACAGTATAACTCCTGCTTTCACTGTATTTGATGTTGGTATAATTTGTGGAGGGTAAGGGGAAAAACAAATCGTTTAAATAGGGATACAGGTGGACCTATTGCAACAATGAGATGTACAAGTCGTTACATCGAAAAATGAACTTTACAACTTTGGTGCAGGGGAACGGGGGTAGCGGGGAGGATTGGGTGGGTGAGTGGGAGAGGATGGGAAGGGATAGGAAGGGGAAACAAAGGAGGAGACTACAATGCTTGATAAGAAATGTACTCATTATCTTGCCCATGTAATTGTAACCATTCTGTACAGTATGTTCACAATAAAAAATAAAAATTAAAAAAAAGAAAATTTTTACGTTTTTTTTTTCTGCATGTAAGGACTAGCCACTGTCTCAGAGATTTTTCTTAGTTCTGCCAATTGAGCCACAGATAAACTTCCAGCTACATTCTTTTGAAAAGTCTCATGCAAATCCCAGCACAACTAAGGAGGCTGAAATCTGATCTTGATTTGAAGCCAGTCTGAGCAGCAAAGTCTGAGATTCTTATCTCCAATTAATCACCAAAAAGCTGCGGGTAGTAGAATGGTATCTAGCCCTGTGTAAAACAGGGCAAGTTCAAGCCCTAGTATTGTAATTACATTATCAAGTCTCATGGACTTTCTTGCTTGGGTTGGATTTGAACTACAACCCTTAGATTTCGGCCTCCTGGGTAGCTAGGATTTAAAGGCATGAACAATCAACCGCAGACATTTTAATTTTTTTTGGTCATTCATGGGGCTTAAATTCTGGGTTAGGTGCTGTCTCTGTGCTCTTCAGCTCAAGGCAAACAGTCTACCACTTGAGCCATAGAACCACTTTCACTTTTCTGGTGCTTTATTAGAGATAAGAGTTTCACAGAATTTCCTGTCTGGGCTGGCTTGGAATTGTGATCCTCAGATCTCAGCCTCCTGAATAGCTAGTATTACAGGCATGAGCCACTGGTGCCCATCTTATTTTAATATTTTTAACCAGCTTTTTCTTGCCTTCAACCTCAGTACATTTTATTTTGTCCAGTAGACCTGTTCTTTGGGCCACATTGCTGTTCCTTAGTTGTTTTGAATGGGGGTAGGGATTGAACACTCGGCATGGGTGCTGTCTTTGTGGTCTTCAACTTAAGGCAAATGCTCTACCAGTTGACCTACAGAGCCACTTCAGGTTATCTGGTGGTTAATTGGAGTACAACAGTCTCATGAACTTTCCTGACCAGGCTGGATTTGAACCATGGTCTTCATATCTCAGCCTCCTGAGATTACAGTGTAGAGGCAGCAGTGCCCTTCTGTTTCTTAGCTTTTTGACTCAAGGACGATGTTTAACAAATTCAACCACAGCTTCACTTCTAGCTTTTTTTGTTTATTTGACATTAGTTTCTAATGTACTTTTCTGGGTAGTCTGGCTTCAAACCGTGATCCTCAGATTTCAGCTTCCTGAGATGCTCCGATTACACATATGAACCACAAACCCCTTGGTCATTTTAAAATATTAATATTTTTTCCACTTTATCTTGTTAAAATTTTCCTTGCTTTTTTTTTTTTTTTACTTTTGTATATGTTTTTGTCCTGGGGCTATATTTCAGGGCCCGGATGCAATGCCAGAGATTTTTCTTCAAGAGTAGTGGCTTTGCACATAAGCCAAAGTATAGCTTGTGGCAATATTTGTTTTGTGTTTGTGCTTGAACTAAAACCCTGGGTGCTGTACTAGAATGTGACTGCCCAGTTTGCATCTTGGGCCACACCTCAACTCCAGGTTTTTTTTTTAACTCTTGGTAGTTAATAGGAGATGAGTCTTATGCAAAGCCCAGCATGAATCAGTTGGCTGAAATCTGAGGATCACGGTTTAAAGCCAACCAAGGCAGGAAATCCCATGAGACCCTTAACTCCAATTAATCACTGAAAAACTGGGAGTGGTAAAGCTCTATCCTTGAACAAAACAGCATAATTTCAAGCCAAACATAGCACACAGATGCATACACAGAGAAAACCTCATGGACTTTCTTGCATGGGGTAGCTTTAAACAATGATTCTCAGATTTCAGCCTATCTTCATCCTCTCTTCTTTGAAAATTTTATGGGTCCTGTGGTTTGACCTCTGTCTCTGGGGCCTATATCTTAGCTTTTACATTCAAGATTGATGCTTTACCACCTCAGCCACAGCTCAAGGCTTTGTGCTGTGTAGCTGGGGATAAGAATCTCAAGCATGTTCCTTCCTAGACTGACTTGACTCTGCAATTGTCAGTTGTCAGCCTCTTGTGTAAAAAGGATTACACATATAACCATCAACATTTGGGTCACTGTAAAACATTAATATGTGCTTGCTTCCACCTTTTTTTCTTTTTTTTTCTTTTTTACTTTTCCTGGGAGTGGAAATTGAAGCTCAGATGTTGTTTCAAGGCATACATGGGACCAACCATAACATTTGGCTTTTGTGGGGAGGTTAATTGGAGAGAATAGAATCATGTATAGCTAAGTCAGATTCAGGAGGCTGAAAATTGAGGAGAGTCCATGACACTCTTTTCTCCAATGAACCACTAAAATCTGGAGTTGTAGATTATTGAGCAAAATAGTGCAAGTTCAAGCACCAGGACTGCCAAACACACACACACACACACACACACACACACACACACACACACACACACACACACACCACACACACACACACACACACACACACACACACACACACACACACACACGCGCACGCGCGTTTTATGAACACCTATACTTGAGCTGAGCTTTAAACAGTATCCTCAAATTTTAGCCTAAGTAGCTAGAATTACAAATATGAGTCCCCAACGAAACTTCTGTTACTTGGTCTTTCTTGTCTTCTTCCACCCTTCTTTTCATTTATTTCATTCTTTTTGTTTGTGTTGGGCCTGGAGCTCGAACTCATGCAAGTATTGGCCTGCCTCAGGAGGCTGAAATTTGGCCATCATGGTTTGAAAGCAGCCTGGACAGGAAAATCCATGAAATTCTTATCTGCAATCAATCAACAAAAACCTATCCCCAGTGTGGCCACCACACACAAAACAGTCTCCTGGAATTTCTTGATTGGGTGTGCCTTTACATAAGATCTTATATTTCCGCCTCCTGCATTTCTAGAATAACAGACATGAACCAAGAGTCCTGGGTTCTCTACTTCCAACCATTTAATTTTCTTATTGTGATGCTGAGGCTGGATCTCTGAGCCAGGGCATGGTTTCAATTGGCTTTTCATTCAAGGCTGTTGCTTTACAACTACAACCACAGTTTTATTTCTGGCGTTTTTTGCTGGTTAGTTGCAGACTTATGCACTTCCCTGTCCAGGCTGGCTATGAACAACAACCTTCAGATTTCAGCCTTCTGACTCACTAGGATTACACATATTGACCAAAATTTCATGCATTGCTCATTTTGAAACTTTAACTGGATTTTCTCACAACATTTTTTTTTTTTTTTCATATTTATATACCAGCGCCTCAGACACTTTTATTTTCCTGGGTCCTTTCAGTTTGTAGTGTCCTTTCCTAACAGGGTTGGCCAATACTGTCACAGGCTGGTGCTCTTTTGTTTGGCTTATTGAAAAGCAGTAAGAAATTCAGTCTAATAACTTTCTTTCTCAAATCTTCAGTTTCATTAATTAGAACCATGCTATTTTAGCGAAATGTCCTCAATTCCCACATGTGGCACATAGAATATTGGGCATCAAAATGTCCAGTTTCTACTTCCCAGACCTGTGATGATATGTGTGATGGTTCTCCAACTCCTGGACTGTGGATGAAATGAAGGTTTCTAAGTAGCTGGCTTTAAAATACAGAGATGAGGCTGGATTATCCAGGTGGGTCCAACATAATCATGAAGTTTCACGAATTTGGAAGGGGGAGACAGAAAAGTTAGTGTCTGTAGGATACAATGTAAGAAAGATTCACCCCAAATGCAGTGGCTTTTAAGATAGGGGAAGAAATCACCAGCTCAGACGTGTAAACTCTAGAAGCTGGAAAAGGCAAACAGGACTTATATTGCCTTCAACCAGAAACATGAAATCCCCTCTGTTCCCCTACCTTACCCTCCTCTCCTCTTCTCCTTTCTCCTCTCACCCCCTGCTCACCCCTCTTCCCTATTCTTCCTCTGCCCTCCTCCCTTCTCCCTCATCTCTCTATCTCTCTGTCTTTGTCTCTTTCTCTTAGACTTTCTCTCTCCATTTAAAAGCCAGTGGAAAGAGTTTTAAGAGAATTGAGTAGATACATGAAGCATGAACTTATGAAAAGGGAGTAGGAATTATATTGAGTAGCTAGGATTAGACTTGAGCTACCAATTCCCAGCTTCTTCTTTTTTTTTTTTTTTTTTTAATTTTTTTTATTTTTTTAACATACTGTACAGAGGGGTTACAATTACATGGGCAGGATAATGCATACATTTCTTACCAAGCATTGCATCCTCCTCCTTTGTTTACCCTTCACCTCCCTTCCCAGCCTCCCCCCTCCCTCCCACCCAATCATACCCCCCCTCCCCCCCCCCCACCGACATGTCATGTCAAAACCAGCTTTACAACAACATTTTTATTCTTTTTCATAATCCTGAGGCTTGAATTCAGGGCTTGAGCACTGTCCCTGAACTTCTGTTACTCAAGGTGAGAACTCTACTACTTGCGCCACAGTGCCACTTTCATTCTTTTTTATTTATGAGGTACTGAGGAAACAAACCCAGGGATTCAAACATGGTAGGCAAGCACTCTGTTACTAAGCCACATTCTCCGCCATTCTTATACCTTTTTATTTGTATTTTTATTTCCTTGTGTATACTGGTCCTGGGTCTAAAAATCAAGTGCTGGCCCAGAAGTTTTTATTCAAGATTAGAACACTAAGACACGAACCACCACATAACTTGTGGCTATTACTTTTTGTTTTGTTTTAAGTAGCTACTTAGATTTGAGTCCATGAATTCTACCAGGGCTGGCTTTCAAATGTGATCCTCAGATTTTAATCTCCCAAGTGGCTACCATCAGAGGTGTGTGCCACCTATGCTTAGCTCATTTTAATCTCTGAAATTGTCTTTTTCTTATCCTACCTTCTCTACATTTATTTATTTTATACTTTGTGTGTGTGTTGGTGTATATCAAGGTCTGGATGCTGTCCCAGAATATATTTTCTCATTTCTGCCATTGGAGCTACAGTTCAAACACCAGGTTTTATTTTTCTTCCTTTTGGTGGTTAATTGGAGATAAGAGTCTCATGTAAAGCCCAGCAAGACATAGGAGGCTGAAATCTGAGGATTGTATTTGAAGTCATCCTTGGTAGGAAAGTCCATGAGACTATTTTCATCAACTAAATACCAAGACTTTGGAAGTGGTAGTGCTCCTACATGAATTCAAGCACAAGGTTGGAGCACACATATAAAAAGCCCCATAGACTTTCTTGTTTGGACTGGCTTTTAACTGGTAACTTCAGATTTCAGCCTCCTGAATAGCTAAAATAATAAGCAAGAACCACCGGTCCCAGGATTCAATCTCAAATGGTAATTTCTTCTCTTCTTTCAGTTTTGTTTTTGGTCGACTTAGGGCTGAATTGGGAATTGTTTCCCAGGTTTTTCATGGAATTTCAGTACATTACAACTACTATCACACCTTCATTTCCAGCTTTTACTGGGTACTTAGAGATAAAAATTTCAGTCACTGCCCTGCCCAGGCTGGCTTTGAGCTATCATCCTCAATTTCAACATTTTTAGTAGCTAGGAATACACACATAAACCAAAAACCCATGGCTTATTTTGAAATTATAATTTTCGCTTTCTCCAATATTTTATAATTTGTGGTCTTTTTTCTTTCTTTTGTAAGTGTCTTTTTGAAATTGAATAACTAGGAATAAATATGAACCAAAACCCATGATCACTTTGAAACTTTATGTTTCTCTTTACCCATCATTTTTAGTTTCTGCTTTTTTGTTTCTGGTTTTGTTTTCTGTTTTTGTTTTTGAAATGTGTGTCTAGGATTTCAACTTAGGACTTAGGTGCTGTTCCAGGCTTTCTGTTTAAGACTACCACTCAACCGCATGAACCAAAGCACAGCTTGTAACTTATTTTTGGTGCAAATTAGATATATGTGTCTCATGGACTTTCCTGCCTGGGCTGGTCATGAGCCGTGATCCTTAGATTTCATCCTCCTGACTAACTCGTATAACATGTGTGAACAACAAATGTTTGATTCATTTCAACTACTCTCACTGACTCTTCCTTTTACTTCTGTTCTCCTTTTATTTCTTCTGTGTTTGTCCTGTGGCTTGAATTCAGGGTCTGGGTGCTGTCCCGGAAATATTTTCCCAGTTTTGCCGGGAGAACTACCGCTCAATTCCTGTATTTTTTCTGGTTTGATGATTAACTAGAAATGATTATCATGTAGAGCCAGACCTGATTCATGAGGATGCAATCTGAGGATCAAACTTTGTACCAGCATGGGCAGGAAAGTCCATGATATCTCCAATTATAACCACTAAAAAGCTGAGATTACTAGAGCCTTAAGCAAAACAGTACAAGTTCAAGCAACAGGTCTCTCACACACACACACACACACACACACACACACACACACACACACACACGTCTTATGAACTTTCCTACGTGGTCCGGCCTTTAAATATTATCCTCAATTGGAAAGATTAACATCATGAAAATGGCAATACTTCCCAAGGCTATCTACAAATTCAACGCAATACCTATCAAAATTCCACCCTCATTCTTCAAGGAAATAGAAGAGGCAATCCAAAAATTCATATGGAACAATAAAAGACCCCGAATAGCAAAAACGCTCCTCAACGGAAAGAACACTGCTGGAGGAATATCAATACCAAATTTCAAACTCTACTATAAAGCCATAGTAATCAAAACAGCTTGGTATTGGCATAAGAACAGACCTCAGGACCAATGGAATAGAATTGAAAACCCAGAAATGAACCTACAGACCTATAGCCATCTAATCTTCGATAAGGGAGCTAAAATAATAGAATGGAAGACAGACAGCCTCTTCAGTAAATGGTGCTGGCAAAACTGGTTAACTACATGTAGAAAACTAAAGCTAGATCCTTATATATCACCCTGCACCAGAATCAACTCCAAATGGATCAAAGACCTTGAAGTCAAAGCAGACACTCTGAAAACATTACAGGATGGAATAGGAGAAACCCTGGGTCTCCTTGGCTCAGGCCGAAATTTTCTGAATAGAGACCCGGAAACACAACAAATCAAAGACAGGTTGGACAAATGGGATTGCATAAGGTTGCAGAGCTTCTGCAGGGCAAATGACATAGCTAGCAAGATCAATAGAAAGCCCACGGACTGGGAGAAGATCTTTACTAGCCATACAACGGACAAGGGTCTCATATCTAAAATATACTTGGAACTCAAAAAATTAAACCACCCAACAACAAATCCTCAAAGAAACAACTGCCCAATAAGTAAGTGGGTGAAAGACTTAAAGAGAAGCTTCTCTGAAGAAGAAAGAAGGATGGCCAATAGACACATGAAGAAATGTTCAACATCCCTAGCCATAAAAGAAATGCAAATCAAAACAACATTGAGATATCACCTCACTCCAGTTAGAACAGCAAAAATCAAGAACTCTATCAACAACAGATGCTGGAGGGGATGCGGACAGAAAGGAACCTTACTTCATTGTTGGTGGGAATGTAAACTTGTTCAACCACTTTGGAAAGCACTATGGAGGTTCCTCAAAAGACTTCACATAGAACTCCCCTGTGACCCAGCAATCCCACTTTTGGGCATTTACCCTAATGTTTACAAAAAAGACCACACTAAAGCTAGCAGCACAACTATGTTTATTGCAGCAGTATTTACCATAGCTAAGATATGGAACCAACCCAGATGCCCCTCAGTAGATGAATGGATCAAGAAAATGTGGTATATATATACAATGGAATTCTATGCCTCCATCAGAAAGAATGACATTGCCCCATTTGTTAGGAAATGGAAAGGCTTGGAAAAAATTATATTAAGTGAAGTAAGCCAGGCCCAAAGAAACATAGGTCCCCTGGTTTCCCTTATTTGCAATATCTAGTATAGGTATGAGTCAAGCGGAAAAAGTCAGATAATGTGATGTTAGGAAAACGAACCCTCAAATATGTATTTTAATGTTTTTGTTTCTTTCATGCACGTGTTTCTAACGAATTTATAAGATTATTTCTTTGTTGCTTTGTATGTCCCTCCCCCACAATGTAACCCCCGCTTTCACTATATTTGATGTCAGTGTAACATGTGGAGGAGAAGGGGACAAACAAGTCGTTTAAGGATTCAGGTGGACCTGTTGCAACAATGAGAAGTACAAAATGTCATGTCAAAACCAGCTTTACAATGTCGGATTGGGGGGGGAGGGGGAGTTTGATTGGGTGGGGGGGAGGGGGAAGGGTGGGAAGGGAGCTGAAGGGTAAACAAAGGAGGAGGCTGCAATGCTTGGTAAGAAATGTATGCATTATCCTGCCCATGTAATTGTAACCCCTCTGTACACTATGTTCTCAAATAAAATAAAATAAAATTAAAAAAAATAAATAAATATTATCCTCAGATTTTAGCTTCCTTTGTAACTAGAATTAAAGTTATGAGCCATCAGTGATTGGCTGTTTGGCTCATTGAAGCCTCGGTTATTGGTTCTTCTCTTCTTCTACCCTTCTTTACATTTATTAATTTCATTGTTTTGGTTGTGCTGCTCCTGGAGCAGGAACTCATGCAATTCCTGGACAGTTTCAGGAAGCTGTGGTCTGACCTTCATGGTTCAAAGCCATGTTGAGAAGGAAAGTCTAAGATCCTTACCTCCAATTACCAGCCAGAAACCTGGGAGTAGTACAGTACTAGCCCCAGGATGGCCCACAAACAACTGTCTTCTGGACTATGCTGCTTGGATTGGCCTTTATACTGGATTCCCATATTTCTGCCTCCTGAGGTTTTAGAATTACAGGAATGAGTCACCAGCACCAGATTCTCTTCTTATGACTATTTTTGTGATCCTGAGGCTGGATCTCTGCGCCAGGGCACTGTTTCATAGCTTTCTCACTCAAGACTGGTGCTTTACACCTCCAATCACAGCTTCACTTCTGTTTTCTTGTTTGTTTGTTTTGCTGGTGATTTGATGATGAGACACCATAACCCTCAGATTTTTATCTATCTTTGTATCTGGGATTACACACATGAAACAAAAACTCATGCTCATTTTGAAAATTTAGTTGGATTTTCCAACACATATTTTAATTTCGATCTTTTTTATTTCCACATGTATGCTGGGCTTGGGGCTATAATTCAGAGCCTGTGTATTGTCCCAGTAATTTTTTTTCTCGTCTATCTTTTTTATTTATTTTTTTTTCTTTTTATTGTGAAAATGCCATACAAAGGGTTCACAATTACATGAGCAAGTAATGAGGACATTTCTTATCAAGCATTGTTACCTCCTCCTTTGTTTCCCCTTCCCATCCCTAGCCATCTTCCCACCACCCCCCCATCGCCCTGACAACCACCCTCATGAGCCAAAGTTGTAAATTTGTTTTTCAACATAACATCTTGTACATCTCATTGTGGCAATGGGTCCACCTGTATCTCTATTTTTTTTTTTTTTTGCCCATCATGGGGCCTAACTCTGGTCCTGGGCCCTGTCCTTCAGCTCTTCAGCTTGAGGCTAGAGCCCTACCATTTGTGCTACAGTGCCACTTCTGGCTTTTTCTGCTTATGTGTTGCTGAGGAATTGAACCCAGGGCATCATGAATGCAAGGCAAGCACTGGACCACTGAGTCAGCTTCCCAGTTCAGTCCCACTATATTTTTAATGCTAGACCTCTAATATGTGAGCCACAGCTCAATTCGGGGCTTTGTTTTTAAACCATATTTGCCTAATTAGAGTTGAGTCCATGGACTCCCCTGTCTTGGCTGGCCTTGAACACTGATCCTTAGATGTGAGACCCTTGAGTAACTACAAGAACAAGTGTAACCTATTTCAGTTTTGCTCATTTTAACCTCTGAAATTGGCTTTCTCTTTTCTTCTTCCACCTTTCTTTTCATTTGTTTATTTTATTCTTGTGTATACTGTTCCTAGAGATTGATCTAAAGGTGTCGGTAATGTCCCCAAATCATTGTCACATTTCTGCCATTGGAGCCACACCTCAAGCTCCAGCTGTTTTTTTTTTTCTTCTTTTGCGGGGTTCATTGGAGATAACAGTCTAATGGAAATTACAGAATGATTCAGGGAGCTGAAATCTGAGGATCAAAGTTTGAAGCCAGCCTGCAAAGGAAATTCCATGATACTCTTTATCTCCAATTAGCTGGTAGTGATTCCACTAATGAGATTGATAAAACTCCAACCTAGAGTAAAGTAGAACAAATTCAACCCCCATGACTAGCACACACAGAAAAATGGCCAATGGAATTTCCTGTTTGGGCTTACCTTTGCATATTATTTTCTCACTCTATCCTCCTATGTAGTTAATACAACATGTGTAAGCCACCAATGATTGATTAATTAATTTATTTTTTAAATTTTAATTTTAATTTTTGTGAACATACTGTACAGAGGGGTTACAATTACATGGGCAAGATAGGAAGCATTGCAGACTCCTCCATTGTTTACAATTCACATCCCTTCCCAGCCTCCCCCAGCCACCCCAACCAATCCACCCTCACTCCCCGCAGCGAAGTTGTAAAGTTCGTTTTCGACATGACAACTTGTACTTCTCATAGTTGCAGCGGGTTCACCTGTATCCTTAAACGAATTGTTTTTCCCCATCTCCTTCACAAATTATACCGACATCAAATATAGTGAAGGCACGGGTTATACTGTTGGGGAGGGACAAAGCAACAAAGAAATAATCTTATAAATACGTTAGAAACAAATGCATGAAAGAAAAAAAAAACATTTAAATACATATCTAAGGGTTAATTTTCCTAACATCACATTATCTGACCTTTTCTGCTTGACTCATACATATACTAGATATTTCAAATAAGGAAAACCATGGGACTTATGTTTCTTTGGGCTTGGCTTACTTCACTTAATATAATTTTTTCCAAGCCTTTCCATTTGGTAACAAATGAAGCAATGTCATTCTTTCTGATGGAGGCATAGAATTCCATTGTGTATATATACCACATTTTCTTGATCCATTCATACACTGAGGGGCATCTGGGCTGGTTCCTTATCTTAGCTATGGTAAATAATGCTGGAATAAACATAGTCGTGCTGGTAGCTTTAGTGTGTTCTTGTTTATAAACATTTGGGTAAATGCCCAAAAGTGGGATTGCTGGGTCATAGGGGAGCTCTATCTGAAGTCATTTCAGGAACCTCCATACTGTTTCCAAAGTGTTTGAACAAATTTACACTCCCACCAACAATGAAGTAAGGTTCCTTTCTGTCCACATCCCCTCCAGCATCTGTTGTTGTTAGAGTTCTTGATGATAGCCATTCTAACTGGGGTGAAGTGGGTTCTCAATATTGTTTTGATTTGCATTTCTTTTATGGCTAGGGAGGTTGAGCATTTCTTCATGTGTCTATTGGCCATCCTTCTTTCTTCTTCAGAGAAGTTTCTATTCAAGTCATTAGCCCACTTATTTATTGGGCAGTTGTTTCTTTGAGGATTTGTTGTTCGGGGATTTAATTTTTTGAGTTCCAAGTATATTTTAGATATGAGACCCTCGTCCGTTGTACGGCTAGTGAAGATCTTCTAATCCGTAAGCTTTCTACAATTTTTGCTAGCTATGTCCTTTGCCATGCAGAAGTTCTGCAAATTCATGCAATCCCATTTGTCCACCCTCTCTTTGATTTGTTGTGTTTCCGGGTCTCTTTTCAGAAAATTTCGGCCTGAGCCAAGAAGATCTAAGGTTTCTTCTATTCCATCCTGTAATGTTTTCAGAGTGTCTGTTTGACTCCGAGGTCTTTGATCCATTTGGAGTTGATTCTGGTGCAGGGTGATATATAAGGATCTAGCTTTAGTTTTCTACAAGTAGTTAACCAATTTTGCCAGCAACATGTACTGAAGAGGCTGTCTTTCTTCCATTCTATTATTTTAGCTCCCTTATCGAAGTTTAGTTGGCTATAGGTCTGTAGGTTCATTTCTGGGTTTTCAAATCTATTCCATTGTTCCTGAGGTCTGTTCTTATGCCAGTACCAAGCTGTTTTGATTACTATGGCTTTAATAGTAGAGTTTGAAATTTGGTATTGATATTCCTCCAGCAGTGTTCTTTCCGTTGAGGAGCGTTTTTGCTATTCAGGGTCTTTTATTGTTCCATATGAATTTTTGGATTGCCTCTTCTATTTCCTTGAAAAATGACGTTGAAATTTTGATAGGTATCGCATTGACTTTGTATATAGCGTTGGGAAGTATTGCCATTTTCACGATGTTAATCTTTCCAGTCCAGGAGCATGGGAGGTTTTGCCATTTTCTAAGTTCTGTTTGATTTCCTTTTTCAAGATTTTAAAGTTTTCATCATAGAGGTCCTTCACTTCTTTAGTTAAGTTAATCCCTAAGTATTTTATTTTTTGTGGAGCTATTACAAATGGAGTTGCTTTCCTAATTTCAGCCACACTTTTCTCATTGTTGGCATACAGAAAAGCCATTGATTTTTGAGGTTTAATTTTATACCCTGCTACTTTGCCAAACTTTTTGATTGATTAATTTAAAACCCTGTCACTGAGTATTTCTTCTCTTCTTTACACATCTTTATTTCTTTTGTGCTGTTCCTGAAGATTGAACTAAGGGCCTTCGTGTTTGTCTTTATATATCTTTTATATAACTTGTTTCAGTTTTGTTGTTCTAATGTTTCGTTTGCTTATGTTGCTTTATATATCTTATTTTTATATCTCACAAAGTAACTTTTAGCTTGGTACTGGTGGCTCATGCCTGTAATCCTCCTCAGGAGGCTGACATCGAGGATCACAGTTTGAAGCCAGCACAGGCAGAAAAGTCTGGGAAATTCTTATTACCACTATACTATCAAATATACAAGAAATGGAGCTATGACTCAAGCAGTAAATTGTTGGCCTTGAGAAAGAGAACTCAGAGCTCTGAGTGCAGGTTCAAACCCCTGGACTGACACAGAAATAAAACTTTCATTACCTTATATTATATTAGGATTACTGGTATCAGAGACCAGTCCTAGCTTTAAGGACCAACTTTTGTAGCAGATGCAACTTTTGATGTTTTCCCTAGGAAATTTTATGCTTGTTTTATTCCTTGCCTTGTATTTACATTCCACTAATGGCATTCTTATTTTTTTGTTTGGAAGGACATTTCCATAATTCAATGACATAAAAAAGCATGTCTTGAATTTTTCTTTATTTTAAATAGGAAAGGGAAACACTGTCTGAATCTAGCAGAGAGCGAATGATGGTTTGATTGCAGAGCTGTTGAATCTATTCCTGAATGTGGGAGGCTACGATTTGCAGTGCTTTGGTAGATGAGTCTTCATGCAGCTTCACAATAAACTTCTATGATATCACTGTCAACTTTGCCATTACAACAGATAGGTGTCAGCCACTGATCTCATCCTTATGTGGACTTTAGATACACAAAGAAGAAAAAAATAATTAGAAGAATTAACTATTAACCACAAGATCACAGCTTGATGAGCTTTCCTGACTGAATTCTGAGATTATATGAGCAGGGCAGTTTCATCTACACAAGGCTACTAAGCAGTAAGTACCAGGCAATGTTGTAGGCAACTGGAGAAACAGATGTGAATACAGCTGCAAGTGGCCTGCTCCATGAACCTTTCATGCTGAAGGAGAAAACCAGAAATTACAATGATAATGTCAATATTTCAGAAGGATGGTAATGTGGGGAGACAGCTTCACATTGAGGATGGGAGGAAGGCACATATGATCTAACAGCAGGGGACATCATCCATGCAATTATTGCTTTTCCATGCTGGCTCCAATCTCAATCCCAGATCTCATCCTTCTGAGTAAAAATTATAGGTATGAGGCACCTGCAGTGAGCTCTTTGATATAAATATCTATAACCAATTTTTGCTAAGTTTCTTGGAAGTTTCTTGAGAAGAAGGTTCAAAATTAAATACATTATGTGTCTTAAACATTCTTTTCATTATCTTCTAATTATTTGAATATGAGCTGTCTTCCTCACTTTTGGGAAAATTTGTTTTTCATTGTTCAAATCCTGGAGAGGGAAGGAAAACCACAATTTCTTTGCCAAACTTGAAAAAAAAAATAGTCATTTCAACTTACGAGTTTTGCAAAATAGTATGTCATGTCCTTGATGGATTTTTCATCTTCAACAAGGTTAGATGAATGAAATTATAAATGGGAGAAAATCAACCACATAGTAACAAGTTTATCACAATGACAGACATAAGCTCTCCACTTTCTACCGGATAAATCATTTGCCACAAGCATTAAAAATCTTGAATAAAGACTTGGAGATTCTTCCTCTTTATATAAAGTTGGATTTTTGTTTTGTTTTGTTTTGTTTTTGGTTGGTCATGGGGCTTGATCTTGGGGCCTGGGGGCAGTCCCTCAGCTATTCAGCTCAAGGAAAGCACTCTACCGCTTGAGCCACAGCACTACTACTATTTTTCTGGTGGTAATTTAGAGATGAGACTCACAGAGTTTGCTGCTCAGGCTGACTTTGAACTGCAATCCTCAGATGTCAGCCTCCTGAGTAGCTAGAAATACAGACATGAGCCACCAGCACCTGGCCAAAGCTGTATTTTATCAGTTTTGTTGGCTTGAATGATTACCAAGGAAAAAATAGAAACTAAAATTGTTAGCTTATGCTAAAATTTGCAATAGTTTTACCATGAATAATAGTGAAATATTTAGAATTACATATTTTGAGAGTATATAACTGATTAAATTTTATTGTTTTAAAATAATTAAATATATCTCTTTTTTTACAGACACTGAAGTCTGAGTTCAGAACTTGTACTTGTTGGCAGGCACTCTCCTGTGTGAGCCACATCCTTCTGATCATTTTTAATCAATCATCTATTAAATAATTTGAAGCTCACAAGTCATCTTTTGCTAAGATTAAATAAAATAAGCCTAAACTCCTGCCTTTTGAGTAACAGAAGAAATCCTAATATCTAGATGTATAGACTCAAAAAAATGAAACAACCTAAGAACAATCTTATCAATAAATAAGCAAGTGAATTCACTAGATCATTCCCCAAAACAGATATAGGTGTCTAAGGAATACATGAAAATATTCAACATCTTTAATAATCAAGGAAATGCAAATCAAATCTATGTTGAAGTTTCATGTCTGCCTAAGCAGAATGCCTATTAATCCTACATATACACCTGAAGAAATGTAAGTCAACCTTATGGTAGAGCTATCTGCACACACATATTTTATAGCAGGATTCAAATAATCATATTCCAGAATCGGCCTCCACAGGCAGAAAAGTGTGTAAAACTGTTATCTCCAAATAAGAATTGAAAAGATCTGGGAGTAGAGATGTAGACCAAGTGGCAGAGTACCAGCCTTAATGGAAAAAATCCAATCAAGAGATTAAGACCCCAGTTTCAAGCCTCAGGACTGGCAAACACACACACACACACACACACACACACACACACACACACACACACACACACACACAATGCTGCCTATATTTTTAGCTAAGTTTCTTAATACCCTAAAATTCATGTACCTATGACAGAGCTTAATATAATGGGAAAGTGATATTTATAATGATAAACTCTTACTGAAGAACCCAGGGTTTTTTTCTTGATTTGTTTTGTTTTTGTGCTCATTGGACTTGAACTCACGGCCTAAGTGCTGTCCCTGAGCGTTTTTGTTCAAGGTTGGTGCTCTACCACTTAGTTACAGTGCCACTTTCCAGGTTTGGGGTAGTTCGTTGGAGATAAAGAGTCTCAAGGACTCTGTCCTCCACACACTGATTTCAAACTGCAATTCTCAGATTTCACATTTCTCAATTGGTAGAATTAGAGGCCTGATCCACCAATGCCAGACTAGAACCTGAGTATTTTCACCACTGCTCATTTGAAGAGTTCAAATCTTTTTACTCCAGAATACTTACCAAACACAGTTCTCTCTGGATGGCAATCAAGCAAATACAGAGGCGCCCATAGTTCACACCTGTAAATCCTAGCTACTGAAAAGTCTGAGATCTGAGGATCGTGTTCAAAGCCAGTAAAGTCAGGAAAATCTGGGAGAATTTTAGTCCCAATTAACCACAAAAATGCCATATGTTGAGCTTTGGCTCCAGTAGTAGACCTCTACCTTAATCAAATATCTCAGATTCACTTCAGACCCTGAGTTCAAGGCCCAAGACCAGTGCACATGCGCGCACACATGCACAATTTTATAACATAGTTCTCAAACCTAGCAAGGTTCCATCTTAATCCCTTAATGTCATGCTTTGCTATGAGAATTGGAAAAGTCTAACCTCTGGTATGGGCCGCAGTCCATGATGGTAAAACAGCATCTGGAGAGAGTAATTACCTCAGAGCCAATCGGACCGACCCAGACTGGAAGTACGAGTGAGGTGGTGCAAACACATGGTCATTTGAAATAGAAAATTCATGACATTTGTACTGTATCTACTAACAAAATTGTGCAAAGATCAAATAACTTACAACCCAGTTGTTAAAAATATAGCCTGATATTCAACTGAATTTCAAATTCTCTTTTGGTTATTTATCTGCTTTTGGTTAAAGAGGAAGACACTTTATCACTGAGCTTTATTCATTTGTACAAAAATGTGGATGGAGCCATGGACAGATGGCTCATGACTATAATCTTACTCAGGACGTTGAAATGGAAAGATTATGTTTTAAACCCATCCCGGGCAGAAAAGTACCTATGAGATACTTATGTCCAGTTAATCACTCAAAAACCGGAAGTGGGGGGCTAAGAAGTTGGCTCAGTGGTAGAGTGCTTGCTTTACAAGCATGAGGCCCTGAGTTCAATTCCTCAGCATCATATAAGCAGAAAAAACTGGAAGTGGTGCTAAGGCTCTCAGCTGAAGAGCTGAGAGACAGCGCCCAGACCCAGATATCAGGCCCCATGAACAACAACAACAACAAAAAATCAACACAGAAGTGGTTGTGGCTCAAGTGGTATAGTGCTAGAGAATGGATCAGGGACTGTACCCAGACCCTGAGTTCAAGTACCACAATGAACAACAAAAAAATGTGATTGGATTGTGGTATTTTCCATCTCCTAGGTTTATGATTATTCAATAATCAGAATTTATTGAGCATTTCCTATGGAAAAGAGGTATTTTTCCTCACCAGCAAGTGATTTATGATGCTGCAGAGCATGCAATGGATACCCTCTACTTCAGTGGAGAATTGAATGTGAATTTTGTGGGGTCCTATTAGAATAGCAGGTCAGGAGCAAAACTGATAAGGATTCAAGCTCTCTGTTAAGCCATACTGTAGCCATTTTGATTTTTGTTAAAGGAATAATTGATTTAGACATTGGTGTCTCATGCCTATAATCCTCACAGCTTAGGAGGCTGAGATCTGAGAAGCATGATTTCAGGGCAGCCCAAGCAGGAAAGTCCATGAGACTTGTCTCCAATTAATCAGTGATAAACCCAGAAAAAGAGGTATGGCTTAATAGAGTATTATTTCTAAGAAAAAAGCTCTATTTAAGCTGCCCTAACCTTTCAAGTCCTATTTTGGGACATTACCACCTACAATGCTGCTGGACCATGCCTTCCCTTGTATGTTTGCCTACAGCCTATAAGCTGTTTTGCCCTCAACTTTGGTGGTGGCATGATTCGTGTATGGAATATACTGCCCAGAAAAAAACAACTATGATATAAGCAATGTTTGACAATGTGTTAAATCCGAAGTTGCAATGGAAAGGATGTTTTCTGTTTAACTTTTTTCTTTAGTTAATTGCTTTTAAAACTTTGGGCTGGGAAGGTAGCTCAGTCGTAGAGTGATTGCCTTGCATGCCTGAGGCCCTGGGATCTATTCCTCAGCACCATATAAGCAAAAAGAAAAAATCCAGAAGTGGTGCTGTGGCTCAAGTGGTAGAGAGCGCTAGCCTTGAGCTGAGGAGCTGAGGGACAGCACCCAGGCCCAGAATTCAGGCCCCACGACCGGACCCAAAAAAATAAAATAAAATAAATTATCTGCTTATTTAATTTACTCTAGGAAATCAAAAGTTAACGTTTGGGACTTTTGGTGAAATTTGAAACTAGGCAAGTAAGAGCACCCATTGTCCCCAAATTCATCATTTGAAATTATTAAAACTTTATTCATATGTTTTAATAGTCAGAAATTTGAGCCAAGCATGGGAGTTCACACTTGTAATGCTATCTGCTGTGTCTTGACTAATGCAGAGAGGACCATGATTTGATGCTAGCCCAGGCAAAACATTCACAATATTGGATCGCAATCAATATCTGAAACCAATGCATTGTGCTTTTTATTTCATCTACTCAGAAAGGGTAAAAAGAAGGATTGTGGTCCATAATGGCCTGGTCATAAACATAAAACCATACCACAAAAATGTCTCAAGCAGAGCGGGGTGCAGGTGACTCATGCCTGTAGACTTAGCTACTCAGGAGGCTGAGATCTGTAAATCACAGTTCAAAGCCATCCCACGCAGGAAAATCCGTGGGACTCATCTCCAATAAACCATTAGAAAACCAGAAGTGGTGCTGTGGCTCAAGTAGTAAAGCATTCGCCTTGAGCTGAAGAGCTCAGGGACAGCGCTCAGGCACAGAGTTTAAGACACATGACCAACAAAAACAAAAATGACTAATGCAAAAAAAGCAGGTGTATGGCTCAACTGGTAGAGCACCTACCTAAAGTGCATGAGGCCCTGAGTTTAAGTTCTAGGATAAAAACGAGGGAAAGATGTGAACATATGGAAGGAAGAAAGAACGAAGGGAGGAGTTATTCTGTATATTGTACTTGTCTAGTTATTTCATTAAGGTGGCTTATCATTCCTTTTTCTTTTTTTCTGTCAGTTGTGGGGCTTGAACTCAGGTCCTGGATCTTGCCCCTGAGCTTTTGTGCTCAAAGCTAGTGCTCTACCACTTTGAGTTACATGGTCACTTATGGGTTTCAGTGGTTAAATGAAAATAAGAATCTCATAGATTTTCCTGACCAAGCTGGTGTTGAACCTTGATCCTTAGATCTCAGCCTTCTGACTAGCTAGAGTTACAGGTATGAGCCACTGGCTCTGGGCACTCACTTGTTTTCTTTCTTTCTATTTTTTATCAGTCATGGGACATGAACTCTGGGTGCTGTCCCTGAGCTCTTCAGCTGAAGTGAAGCACTCCACCAGAGTCCACTTCTAGTTTTCTGATTGCTAATTAGAGATAAGAATCTCATTAGAGAAGTTCCGAGGCAAATGGCAAAGGAGAAGCTGGAGGCTAAACAAGCTCCAGCATAGAAAGCAGTTTTAGTGTTCCTAAACACTGTTTAGTGAACAGTCCTAGGCTACAGAATCACCCCAAGTGTGCCGTCAGGTACAGAGAGCTTGGCCAGAGAGGGAAAATCCACACAAGGAGGCAAAACTGAGCACTTGCAGGTAGCCAAGCCTGCAACGGATGCGGCGGCAGTGACAGTGGCGGTGGTGGCCATACCTATAACAGAGAGAGTTCAGGAAAACAGCACCAGACACAGCGGGTGAGTAGATTCTACTCATCACTAGCAAGAACTGACAAAGTGCAGATATCTTCATCCTGCCAATCACACACCATAGACAACGCAGGAACCAACACTCTTGCATGAGTAGAACCCTGACATCCTCACTCCTTATCTGGGAGCAGAGGAGGGAAAGCCATTCCCTCCCCAACCACCAGAGATCTCCATCTTCCATACTGACAAAGGCCCCTGTGAGCAACTAGCTACAACTCAGGCCTTGGATGAAAAAAAAAGAGTCATTTAGCAGGTCACAAGAACCTGACCTAACCTGCCAGGCTCAGCTCCACCCAGGGGAAAATCACCCAGCCCAGACAGAGGAAGATCCGCCTCCCACCTTAGGAGAGATTTTCTTCACTGTGTAAACAGAACCAGAGGCTGCCCCTCCATATAGCAGCCTAGAAAATCAACTAAAATTCAGTAAACACAAACCCTGAGAATGGATCCAGGCTGGGCTCTGTGTCTCTGGAGCTACACCCTCAGGGAAAAGCTAGTTTGCTGAAAAGCCTCAACCCTACCCAGAACCTATCCTCATCACAGCATCTCGAAACTAGAGGAAACAGCCATCTCCCTCTTTTGTGATACTCAAAGCAGATCTCCCTCCCATTGAACTAGCCTGGGAAGAGGATCACAAAATCCTGGGTAAAGCAGAGCATTTTTCTGCCTGTTCGAACAAACTGACTTAAGAATCCAATCAAGCCACAGGAAAACCAAACACCACAAGCAGACCTGAGACTGCACCAAGAGATTGGTTATGGACTCAGTGGAGATAAAGGATCTTCCCATCCCCTCTCCAAAAAAGAACTCTTTTTGTACCTTTTTTTAATTTTATTTTTTCATTGCTTTCTATTAATCTTTTTTTTCTTCTCATAATTTTTATTTTATGTGTATGTGTGTGTGTGCTTTTTTTTATATCTTCTGATCTTTTGGTACTTTTTTATTTTCTGTTTTTTCTCTTTCTTTCTTTTTTGAGTGACTTAATTGATATTCTGCTCATCCCCATATATATACCCGTCGTCAATTATTAGACCTTATACCCCATGGTATATACACTTAATCCAGAAATTTATTACTCAATTCATAAGCTCTTAGGTTAAATACATTAGTAGCAATATTATATCTTTATACCTATATAATTTCCTGTTTGTCTGTTTGTTTTTTGCTGGTCATGGGGCCTGAACTCTGGGCCTGGGCACTGTCCCTCAGCTCTTCAGCTCAAGACTAGTGCTGTACCACTTTGAGCCACAGCGCCACTTCCAGCTTTTTCTGCTTACGTGGTGCTGAGGAATCGAACCCAGAGCCTCATGCATGCAAGGCAAGCACTCTACCACTGAGCCACTTTCCCAGCCCTAATTTTTAATAACTAATTTTAAGCACTTTTATTTTTTAGTTTTTCATGTCTCCTATCCCTCACCTCCTCTCATTCTATCCTTCTCTCAATACCATTTCTTTAAACTTACATAATTTTTAAGTGTTTCACTGTTTAAATTTAAATTTTTATTTCCATTTTTCTTCTTTTCTTTTAAATCACTCTCCTATCATTCTGTCAATTCTATTTCTCTCTCTGAGATAAAACTTGGTTAAATTCACTCTCCTTTAACCTCTCCATAGCCCTCTAATCAGTGGTATTTCTCTGAGGAATTACTGTCAATGTTGCCACAGTGCCTAGTCCAAGGCCTCTCACAAAGGCTCCTAACCCAACCTGTCTGAGCCTCTGTGTGAGTTAATCATCATTGAACAACTGCGTTCCATGGTTTGTGAGACATTCGCCTCTGTGATCATATGCACATGAGAGCCCAAGAAGAGAGTTCCCTGGAAGGAATGTCCTAAAATGCAAAACGTCTACTAGGGCAATGGAAACCCATGGTTGGGCATGCTTAAATTTTTAACCTGTGCACTGAACTAACAGGAACACATTAAGACACACTAAGAAACCCTGATGTAAAGGATCAGAAGGGCTGAGGGGAAGGGAGCTGCATGCTCAGGAATATAAATGGAGCTTACAAGCCACTGCAGGCTCTGACTTTCTATGTTGAAGTTAAGATTAACAGGCAGCCCAAGTTTCTAAGAACTCATTGTCTAGGCTATATGCCGCTTTCAGAACTTCTTTCCCTCCTCCTGTGTTTTGAGAACACTTTTTTTTTTCACTCACTCTAACCCTACCCAGGGCTGGAATCCTAACCATAACCTTAACACTAAGGGAATCCCAATTCTAAAATTTATGAAAAATGCTCATTTTGTGTCATCCTAACCAAAATTCCACTTGTAATTCTTGAAATAAATTGCAGGTTTTCCTAAACCCTACAGATTTTCTAACTCTTACGTCTGAATCTATCTTATTCCATAAGAGGAATCCTATCCCCATTGATCTCAAATCTTCATATTATGAAATATATTATACTTACATTATCCCAGCCTTTCCTGAATTCCTAGAACCTAAAATAATTTCAGATTTACTTAATATTTTTCCCATTACTTTTTTTTGTTGGTTATGGGGCTTGATCTCTGGGCCTGGGCACTATCCCTGAGTTCTAGGCATGGACCCGACCCCTGAGATCTTTAGTTTAAGGTGTGCACTTTACCACTTGAGCCACAACACCACTTTCTGATTTTTTGGTGCTTAATTGGAGATAAAATTCTCAGAGACTTTCCTTCCCAGGCTGGCTCTGAACTGTAATCCTCATAAATCAGTTTCCCGAGTAGCTAGGATAATAGGCGTGAGCCTCCAGTTTAATAAATTTCTTTACTCAATCCTCAACCCCTTTAACCAGAAACCTAATCCTAATCACAATCTGACAACACCAAATGGTTAATGTAAGGAAAATTGTCCAGACTCTATTCAATCACATGTTTTGCTTCTACTTCTTATTGGAAAACTAAATTTTACCCTAAAGCTTCTCCTTCCCTATCCCTTAGAAGAACTAAAACAGCAACTCACACTTTAAACCAAATTATACCTGAATGTTTAAAATAACGCCAACACTGGTTTTCCATTCATTCTAACTTTGAGGCCATTCATTCTTCTTAAAATATGTTGCAGTTTTACACAATATCTTACATCTTTTTTCTCATCATAACCCCAGCTCTAACTGGAACACCTTGCCTAATCCTAAGCCTACGTATAACCGAATCGTAATGTTAATAGCTAGCCTCTATTTCACATTTATCCTATCTCTTGCTCAGCTCGTAGGTCTAAATTTTACTTGCGTTTTGAAACTAAATTTTTAAAAGTGCTTTTCTATGTCCTCTCAAGTTTTATTTTTCATTATTTTTTAAAATTTTATTTTATTGTAATGAGGCTTACAGAGGGATTAAGGTAATGAGTACATTTCTTGTTGAGCAGTGTTACCCCCTTCAATGTTGTTGTCCCACTATCCATTCCCTCTCCCAACTCCCTCACTCTTCCTTCCCCATGATGAAAAGTTCTTTTTCAATATAGTGTGTTGTGAGTATCATTGTTGCAATGGGTCATCCTGTGTTGAACCTAATTTTCTGTTTCTCTAACCCTAACTCTAAAATCTGTCTGCGATCCTAACCCTAACCATAATAATAATAATAGCTCAATTCAGAAGTTAGCAAGAAATACTCGTTCGTTTTCATCTTGTTAATCCACGGTATATATTGAATTAATTTGCAGTTCACCTTAAATTTTCCAAATTAGATTACATGTGCATATATAAAGATGTAATTTGATGTGAAAAACAGACGATCTTTGGAGGAAGGAGTAATAAAAAGGAAATAGTAGGAGTATAATCAAATGTTTTAAATATATTTTGGAAAGAGCATAATGAAACTGCCACTTCCAAACTTAATAACCATTAACAAAATAACTAAAAATTAATAAATAAATAACACACTGCCTTCCAATATTCTTTAAGAGAGCCATGATATGTCTTGTGAAAGAAATACTTGTATTAGATAAACTTTGTTCATGCATAATTTATATTGTTATTGGCCAATTAATTAATTAATAAAAGTTTATCAAATAATATTCCATGACAAAAAACATAAAACAGTTACTTCTTAATTGTTTGAGAAAAAGTTATAGTCATGAGTTTTAGGAAACTAAATTTTTATTTCCTTACAAAACAATGATTTAGGTTTACTAATCTAGTATTTGTAGTATGTTTAGAGAACATAATTGGCATGAAAAACAACTGTATATCGTGTCTTGGATGAGGGATATTTAAACATTGTCTTGTATTCAAATGAATACTTTGGTTTACTTTTTAAAATAAATACAATTTTATCTTTTTTCCGAACAAGTACTTACCCTGCAATTAGGTATTTAAAAGCTAAATTTTCTATGTTTGATATATGTAGCTCTACATATTCAGAATGACATGATTTTCCTATTCGTAAATATCTATCCTCTGGGATTTTTGCTTCATCAATATAAATTTTCTCATGAGGTTGCTGTGAAGGCTCCAGTAACAAGTGTGGTCAGAAACATTTCCTGAATTCTAAATTTTAAACCTAATCATTTTTAGCCTTTGATTATATCAATTATTGTCTCTTCAGAGCAATTCAACGAAAATAAATGCTACTTTTTAAACATTTCACTCACATTGTAAATAATATTATCATAGTTCACACAGAGACTAATCATTTCAAACTCACCATATTTGAAGATCTTAGTGTGAAGAATGTAGAGAGTATAAGAGCCTTACACTCAATAATACTTTTGGTAAAATTAAATTAAATTCTATATCTGGATTTCTAAATTGGAGGTAAATCACATGGAAATAGGAAAATAATAAGAAAAATGATTACTTTGGGATAATTTTTTTCTTAATTTTTTCTTTTTTTTTATTGTGAAGATTCCGTACTGAGGAGTTAAATTACTTGTGCAAGGTAATGAGTAAATTTCTCATCAAGTATTGTTGCCTCCTCTTTATTTCCTTTTCCCATCCAGGAAGGGTGGAGATGGAAAAATCTCCACCTCCCCACCCCTAGCCAAAGTTGTAAAGTTAATCCTTCGACATAATGTCTTGTACATTTCATTGTTGCAATGAGTCCACCTGTATTCCTAAAATTATGCAGTAAAGTATCTCTAGTAAATATATTTTTCAATAAAATGTTTCAACCCTTAGTAAAGTGCATTATACTTTAAATTTTATCTCAAAATAGAAATTCTGCAACTAATCTAATGTATGTTTTTGTGCACAAAATGCTGTTATTTCTAGTCTTGTTATGTGATTTTATTTATATTTTTTAGTTGTGACATGATCCCTAATTTCATTTATTACAAACTTCTGTAATTATACAAATCATACCTGTACACATTAATTTATGTAATTTAATACACAAAGAAAATTAACTTTTTTCCTGTCTCCCACAGGTAAGGATGAGGTGCCTATGTATATTAAATGAAAGCATTCTAAAAGAGAGTCTGTGTGGAATGTAAATTTGCAACATGAGGATGGGATCATGAGCACTTTCTACTTGGCTGAACAGGAATTCTTGTTTCTACAGTACTTTCTTACCATTTAATCGCACAGGGAAAGCCACAAAATTTGAAGTTCATATGAAGGAATTACATTCCTAAAAGATGGGGGAACCCTGCTAAGTTCTATCTTATCACTAGCTCTTTGTGCTTGCTGGCTGATCTATTTCTCTATCATATGTTTCATGTTATTAAGTATATTAGCAAGTCAGCTGTCAGTACATTGCAGGAGACTATTGAAATCAGAGCTATTGCTGTGTAATATTCAGAGGAGAGGAAAAAAAATATATTGATCTCCAATTCCTCCCTTTAGGCTTCAATATACTAATTAATTGTCAAAACAATCGCGTTAGATGTTAGTTTATTTTCCCTATTTAATTAGAGATTAAGCAAGTGTTTTTCACAGTAAAAAGTGATGACAGTGGTATCAGAGCTCTCTGATATGAGCAACTCCTCCCTAACAAGTAATCCTCTATGGACTGTAAATATGGAAGCCACACTAAAATTCTCTCTCTCTCTCTCTCTCTCTCTCTCTCTCTCTCTCTCACACACACACACACACACACACACACACACACACACACACACACAGCTGCCACCCAGACACATCAGAGATCAGTTCAGTTCTATTCCGTTGTAATTATAGTTGATTGATATTTGCTCCATTGGTTTTTCTTTGCTTCAGGATATTGGCTGGGCCTGTATGGTTCCCTCAGATCAAGTCCCTTGTTCTTAGTGTACTGTGTTTTTGTATGCTTCAGGCCAATTAACAGTACCCTGAATACAATATCTTCAAACTTGACATTAAGTCAAACACCATGAATTCATACTACTATTCCAAAATACTAAAATGTATTGGATATAGAGACCAGAAAAACTCCCAACTTGTTATTTTAGTAAGAATTGACATCATGAAATAGAAGAATGTTGATGAAGAACTGAGGTAAGAGATCGGGAGTTTGTGGGAAAATGTAGAACACTATGTGTGTTAGAGATACAGAATCATTTTCTATAGGCTCATTTAATGAAGCTTCTAATCTTATATTGAAAGCTCAATTCACATATAAATTTTCCAGCTACTTTGCTTATCTATCACTTCTGATCACAAATCCTCTTATGAATTTTCATAGTTTCTTTGAATAAATCACACGATTTGCAGGTACTTCTCACTTTAAGGAAAGACAGTCTGCTTCTACAACTTTCATTCTATGTGACAAAGACTTATTTTTTGTTTCCCTGTTTGCTGAATAAATGTATTCATGGAAACAGGATATTGACAGCAAATCTGGGTGTAATTTTCATTTTTTTAACTTTCAAATATAATATAGATTTTGTATTGACTAGTCATTTTCTAAAAATGAATGATATTCATGAACAAAATATTTTGTTGCCTTTAAGTCAATTGAGAATGGCTGTGGTAGTTGTGTATAATTGAATTAACTAATATATTATTCATGTATAAACATGTGCATTGCACTTTTTTATTTTTATTTATATAAAATAGTTCCCAAGGGTTTACTTTAAAGTGATAATGGGGATAATTGCCTTCTTGTTCCAAACATTATATTAACTTCAGTAAAATTACTAGAAACACATGATGTTTACAGGAGCAATATAAAAGATGGGAAAATATTTCGAAAGAGAATGATTTATTGATTAAAACATAGAATAGAGTAAAATAATCAGGTCTCATGCTTGAGAATGCATAAATTTCATAGGAATGTAGCTTAAAAGTTGACTCAGATATAAATACATATTAATAATACTGAGCTTTACATCACAATACAAGCAATATAGGTATTTTAAGGAAGTGGTCATTCAAGGCCCTAAATAGCTAATGGATGAAGAATGGAATTGAAAATAGCAGAGGAAAACAATTCAACATGCAGATATTGTGATTTTATAATACTAATATGAAAGAAATGGAACTTTTTTCTTTCTCAAATAGACGTTTTGCCAGTAATTTCAACGTAAGGCATCAGTTGTAATGAGTCTAAAGTCTTTTCCTCCAAGATATCCAAGAGTACTATACTCATCCTCTAAAGTGTAAATAATTATTTTAGTTAGCTTTGCTTAATATTAATTTACATGTAGCAAATAGGTTAAAATATCTTCTCTATTTCTCTCAATATAATAACATACATTTCTGTCCCTTTGTGTTTCTTCATGCAATCCTGAAATCATTACATAAGTAACACAAGCAGAAAAACAAAAATAACTTCCACAACCCTCACAAATCCTAAATTATGTGAACAAATCCACAATATAAAAAATAAATTTGAGGAAGAGGAAAAACCGTGGCAGAATAACAACAGAAAATTACCCTAGCAATCTCTAATGAAGCAGAGATTTGGAGTCCTAGAAGGTACTCCACATCTAGAGGGTCACACCAAGTCAGCTATAATTATAGATATACAGCTATAAATATAGATATAATTATAGGCATACAATTCATAAGACTATTATACTATCTTCACAAGAAAACAGAAATTTATGAGAAAGTTTCCCAGCCAGACAGGTGACTGCTGTGACTGTGTTGGCCAACATATTCAAAAGCATAATTGCAGTGTGGAAATAAAAGGGCTACATGGAAAAAAGCAAGAACAGAACTGTACATTAGAGAAAGTTACACATCAATACACAGAGACAGTTCACCATACCACTGGACAGTCCAAACTGTCACTGGAACCACAAGTATTAACATCACAAAATCTCACCACAACTGATTTCTACTCCCACATTTAATTGTCTAGACAAAACCCTAATTTCAGAAAAACAAATCAAAACAAAAGACCAAACAAACACCTGGCAAATCAACCAAGAATATAGAGAGTCACCTATTAAGATAATAGATCCCTCAAAAGAAAACCTCCAAATGGACAGAACAAATTAGAAAAATACAAAAGAAGTTATGTCAAGGTAGTATAATTCACATAGTAAATAACCAGGCATTAGAACAGACAATCAAGGAACTAGAAGATAATTATCAAAATACATTAAAAACACTGCTGAAAATGTGACTAATGGAAAGATAGAAACCTTTATAAGGAAATTTGTGAATAATATGAAACCAACCAAAGATTAGCAAATTAATTAATGGAGACTGCAAACAGAAAGGTAAATAAATTCTGAGAAGGCAAAGAGTCCAAGGAAAAAATGGATGCCTAGTTAAAAGATATGAGAGAAGACACAACTAAGAAAACCCTTGCAACCCCCCCATCCAAAGAAAAAATGTAAAGAAAGTACATACAAGACCTAAAATAAAGCTTTAATAAAGAGATAGAAGCCCTAAAAAATGAACAATTAGAAGACAGGGAAATCAAAAACAAAATAGAAAGTCTCCCCAGCAAATAGATGACATAGAAGATAATCTCAGTGTCAAAGACAGAATAGGTCTAATACAAAAGAGGAAATAATCATTTAGGATAAATCAAAGAAATAAGAAATGATCTTGCCAGAACTTCAAGATTCACTTAGAAGATCAAATTTCAGGGAGATAGTTATAAAGAATGAGAAGAGCAGGAAACTACATGGAAGGGAAACATATTACAGAATTCTAGCAGAGAACATGCCAAACATCCAAAAAAGGCTCATTCAGAGAAGAGAAGCCTTTAGAACACTGAACAGATAATTCTAGAATTGAAAATCCACTACCATATCATAATCCATTAGACGATCATTAAATACCAATAATGGATGCTTAAAGCTTCCATAGAGAAAAGATTATTTATAAAGGATATACAGTCAGAATAAATACAGATTTCTTAGCTGATATGGTAAAAAGGAGAGCCTGGCATGATATATGACAACTAACATATTATATGACTATATGATATATGATGACTACTACACCATATATGACAACTATAAACAACTACCAACCGTGAATATGGTCCCAAGCCAAACACTCCTTTACATTTAAATGATGTATAAAAATATTTAATGACAAAGTTCCAGAGCCTGCCAGCAATGAAAGGGAATCCTGAATTAGGGGGCGAGGATGGGGAAAAATAAAGACATAAGACAAAGGATGGGGTGGGGAGGTCTGCAGCTCAAGACTGCAGCACCGTTTATTTTTAACTTTTTTTAATATATACTATTAAAAGTCAAGAGGTAACATAAGGTTACAATAGTCCCAAAAAACAAGAAAAATTTTAATGAAAACAGAGTGTAGTAAAAACAAGACAAGGTCAACAAATTCTACAGACATAGCAAAACAATCCCTGGCTCCTGGTGTTTTTTAAGTAAGCCAGTTCCTTGTACATGTCTTCAAGTGAGCACCAGCGTCAAGATGACCTTTAAACTTTATTGTCGGCTCCCAACATCTCCCCTATTTTGTTTAAAGAAGTGAAAACTCCTTTCTTAGGTTGGGTGGATTGCCTTGTCTGTACTACCCCTCTTAGGGAACTTCTTTAGAGTGAAGCTGTAGGCCCTGTCTTAGGTTGGTTAGACTGGCACCCCCTCTTACCTCTCTCTGGCTGTAACTCCTCTCAGGGGGAATTTTTTTGTATGGAGCTTGATCTTATGTAGCTGGGTGGCTAAACTCATATAAGAATTTTGCAGTGTATGTATAATACAAGGAAGGCATAGACAAACCATTAGCAAAAGCATTCCCAGGCCAAGCAATGATATTAGCAATCCTTTAACATAAGTCAGGGAAGGGATATAGTGTTGAACTTATTTAAACAATTTTTTAGCAGTTTTTGTCACTTTAGAGTCCAGAGGTAGGGCTTATGTAGTATTATGAGCAAGCTAATTAAGATAATGTGCAGTTTGTACATTTTGTGTTAGTGCCACAGCAGCTGCCGCTGTGGAGGCAGCTAACGAAATAAAGGCCAAAACATCAGCTACAAGTAGCCCAACAAATCGATGAGGGCGCATTAGTTCTTTTAATTGTCTTAACACCTGAATGCCAGAATCTTTATACCAAGTTTTAGAAATAATTACAGGAAGCATAACAAAAGATGGTTGTCTAACAATAAGTATGGATTTAGTTATGCAGCTATATGAGCAATCAGTAAAAGAACAATTAATAGCAGGAAACATTAAAATAATTAGCTCCAACAGAAATATTAAACAGTCCATACATAATGACATAGGGTGGTGATATACAACTCATAACTTTTTTAAAGGATGAATTGGGTCAGGTTATTTTGTTGAGTGTAGCCACCAGCATCCGAACATGATGTTGAGGATGCCCATTCGTCCACCACAGTCCAAGATTGTACTTATTAGTAAGATTAGCTCCAGACCAGTTCATTAATTGAGAGTTAGTTCCAGAAATATTGGTAACAAATGGCTGTATATGTCTGCACTTTATTGGATGAGGCTCTCCTATAGATACTACTATTTGTGAAGAATTAATGCAACGCAGTATCATATAGGATGGAGTAGAATTTGCATGAACTGGGTGCCCAGTTGGTAAAGATGTCATGAGTATATTGTATATTTGATTTTTGTCTGGGATCCAAATTTTTTGAGTCCTGGCTGGCATTATAATACAGCCTGGAATGGAGCCTTTAGAGCTGGTGGTAAAGCATAAAGGAGTTCCAATGCCTGAAGCTGAGATATTTCTGATCTTGGTGTGCTGGATGAAGGGATCGGGGCTGTACTGTATGCTGATCTATTGATGTGAATGAGTACCTCAACTCCCTCCCACAATCAGGGGATAAGGCATGTAAGCCCAATGTGTCAGCGTTTGTGTCATCTGAATGAAACTCCACAATCCTAAATCAATGCTCAGGCAACCAGCGGGATTTATTTTCTTCCTGCAAAAAAAACACAAACATGTCCTTCACCCCATGTTAAAACCGCATATGGCCCCATGCCAATCACCTCTTAAAGGATCCTTCCACTAAATTTGGACAAAAGCTCTTTGCTCTCTTTTTTCCCCCCCAAAACCGCTATGCTGTGGAAAGGCCATTATAATCCAAACTTAAAAAATTTAGTACAAATAAAGCATTAGAAGAATATTAACAGGAAAGAAGTGGTATAATTTCCTCCTTTTGATTAGAAAATTTGGTGTTTTAACAGCCCGTTGGCTTGTTTAACTATTTCTTGTCCTTGTGGAATATAGAGAATACCTGTAGAGTGAAAAATCTGGAAAGATTTATGAAAAGCTTGTCCAACATATCTCGGACCATTATCAGTTTTAATAGGTTTAGGAAGTCCTATCGTGGCAAAGCAGTGTAGGGAATGAGAAATAAAATGTTTGCTAGTCTCCCCGGCAAGAGGAGTAGCCATAATAAAATTAGAGTAGGTATATGGTAACATGGACAAAGCGAAGACAGACAAAAGAAGGAATCAGGCAGGAGTTTAGTCTACTTTCTTCATGGTGGAGGTGGTCAGGGTACCGATGTAGATTTTTTTTAGGTGATTGTCAGGCTGTAGCAGCAGCAGCAGCAGGGTCTCTCAGTGGCTCCAAGGGACTGTCACAACACTTGCCAAGGTCTAAATTTCTACACAGACTGTTAAGGATACAAGTAATACATAGGCTTGGCAGGCTGTGGCCCCACTAGATTTTAAGACTATTTAGAAAATAGCCCAGGACAATTTACCAAGGTGACAACCTTTTTAACTAGATAGTTTTTTTTTTTTTAATAAGGTTGATTTTTTAGGCAGATATAGAGGGCTCAGGCCTGTACTACTATTTTCCATGCCTTTATCTTCTGTCGATTTTGCCACATTTTTTTTAATAACTCTGGTCCCTTGGTTTAAAAAGGGATGATGGGCGAAGATTTATCTTTTGAAACATTTTAAAGCTGACTTAGAGGTGTTGATCCTACCTAACCAGGAAACTATAATCTTAGTCTATTTTACAAAGAGGTTACCAGGGTTAGATGTCATGAAGAACAATATTTTAACATTTGACAAATGCACAGACATTTTCTTTCCGGCTACAGCAATGTAGCTTGTTTAGCACTCTGATTTGTAAAAGCATCTTTAGGAATGTGACCTCTAGTGTCCCTAAAAATGTCTAAGTCACCTGTGCAAGCCTTTAGACATATGTTAATAGAAACACACTTTCAGGCTTACAAACTTTTTTTTTTTGAACAGATAAATTTTATGTAGCTGGTGTTAGCTCAAATGTTATTGCCAATTAGGGTTTTTGGCACATACAGGAGTTGGGTTTGAAGCCATCCTCCAGATTTTATAATTTTAGCTTTTTAGTACTATCACAGATTACTGACAAGTTCCTGTCCCTACAAGGTAGATAGTCATGGACATTAGGCATGCTTACAAACTATCTTCCCATGACCTCCTGGCTCTGACCAATTTTTGAAGGGCCATGCACAAATGACTCTAGGATCTGACATACTTGCCATTCAAGCAGTGGCTTACTGCCTCTGGATGCTCTTCCATTGTTTTTGTCCAAGGAATGTCTTCTCTACACTGGGATAAATGTCTTATTTGCATTTCCCTTAGCTGGTCGCTGGACTCAAACTTGGGGCCTCAGTGCTGACCCTCAGCTCTACAGCTCAAGGCTAGCACTCTGTCACTTTGAGTCCCAAAGCAATTCTGCTTGCACTTTTAGCACTCTGCTGGCTGAGTAGAGGTGACAGTCTCACAGGGACCTTTTTCTGCCCGGGCTGGCTTTGAACAAGTTTGTAGATCAATGAGTCTTATAAAAGGCCACTTTACTCCAATTAAAAGCAATAAGGTGGTCAACGTAGAATTAGCTTTTAAGCATGCTCTTACCTGAAACATATTAAGAGCCAAAGTTACATCAGACAAACTAGTAAGAATTTTTTGTGGTTGGTTTTGGGCTTGCTGGAAACTTAATAAAGCTATATGAGTAAACTGGAATAGCAATTAAGCAATTATTTTGGTAATCGTTATTTTTCCACTTTGAGGAAGAACAATTTGACTTTTAAACTTTATATCCAGAAATCCATTTCTAATTTTTAACCCTCCTATTAATCTCTTATTATATTATATTTTAGGTTTTAGTTACATTTAAAAAAATCCTTTAAAATCTTGAGGCCAAGGGTCACTTATTGTTTTTTGGCTGTTTGTTTTAAAACAGACACACATTAAAATTTTTAAACTTAAATGACAATTTTTAATGTAAGAATTACAATCACCATTCCTGTACCAAGAAGTTAGATTTAACACCTTTATGACTTTTAAAAACATATCCTAATTATAGAATATTATTGAAAGTAAGTCACATTACACAAATATGTTTTAAACCCTCTTTTTAAGTCCAAAGGGCAGTTTTAGCAATAGTAATCAGATCATCACATCACTAATTTTTATTAGCATGTTTTTAGTATTTATCTGTACTGAAAAAGGACAGAACAAACCTGGGCCACTTGGCCCCTAAAGATAGGGTTTTTTTTGTTGGCTTTTAAGTTTTTTATTTTATCTCTTGGGTTTTTGAATGAAAATACACAGTTTTAGACAGACAGAACAGGTAATGTTTTTGACAGTGGTAAACAAACTTTTATAATTAAAGGTTTAATATTTATTTTCAATGTTTAGCAAAGAGAACTAAATTTTAAAGAGCCAATGTATTTTTAAGCCAGATAACTTGATTAGAGTGTAAACAGCCTTATGTATTTTAAAATACCAGATTTTTTATTTTTAAGTTAAAGTATCCTTAAAAAGTCATTGAAAACAATGTGAAAAAATTTTTAAATTTTTGGTAATGTCCAAACCTCATAATCTTTTGCATGTTAAACTCACCCAATTGTTATAGCATGTTGACAATTTTTATCTTGAACTCTTTTACAAACACATACAAAACACACACAGGTCTTAAAGCACATAAAATTAAAATCAGTTGTATGTATTTTTAAAACTTGTACCAATTTTAAAACAGAATTAGACAAGACAATAAACAAAGGCTGAGTTGGGGGCTAATGGGCCCCCAGTTTATCCCTACCTCAGAAAACATAACAGAAAACACACCGAAGTAAACAAGACAAAGAAGTGGCCACAAAGACAAAATTAGTTCTCAGTGAATGGGACAACATCTCACCACCATACACAAGTGGGACTCAAATCCACTTACCAGGGGAGTCGAACCCCCTTTACTCACCTCCGGAGGATTTTTTTTTTTTTTTTGATTTCTGTAAACGTTGACCCAGGGGCCTTTCAAGGCAGAGGAGAATTTTTAGTCATCTTGGGACAAGGGAAAGAAGTCCCTAGCGGCCATCACCTCAGACTGACAGGTTTTCCCCCATACTCAGACCCCCTGGGCCAAGACCCGAGGCTAAGATCTTGTTGGTGTCACTTGCAGGTGGTCAGTGGCAGTTTTTCGGCTGCGAGTTTTTCTGCCAGCCCTTTTAAGTTATTGTTAGATCCTCCAGGTTTTTTACCCCCCACTTCTGGATCCATAGAGGGTGGAGGAGGTGGCAATAGACTAGAAAGGGGAGGCAGTTTAAAGTGTAAGTAAAAAAGAAGGAACTAGAGAGAAACATATTAAAAGAGGGTGTTAGCCAGTCTCCTCTGGACTCTCCTAACAGTAGGTGTATAACATAGCAGGACATATCACATATTTCTGAGTCTTAACTCTCATTATCAATGGTCTTAAATTTCCAAATAGAAGACATAGATTTGATAGGAGTATCAAAAAAAAGAAAAGACATATCCATGTAGTATCTACAAAAGACACATTTTATTGACAAAAACAAACACATACTCAAACTGAAAGGCTGGTTGGAAAATTTTCAAGCAAAGGGACACCATAAACAGGCTACAGTTGAATTACTAACATAAGATGAAATAGAATTCACATCAAAATTAGTAGGAAGAGACATTACATATTGATAAAGGCAACTTTCCATTAGGAGGATATAACAAGTCTAAATATCAATGCCCTGAATCCTGGAGCATTCCACTTCATCAACCAAATACTCCTTAACCAAAAAATCACATCTCAACACATCATTGTCATCCATGGATGACCTATCCAGGAAAAACTCAATGGAGAAACTGCAAGCTTAATAACTACACTGACCACCTAGCCCTAACAGACAGCTATAGAATATACGTTCAGCGTCGGAATATACATTCTTCACAGTAGGTCATGGAAGATTCTCCAAAATAGAACACATCTTATGTCACACAGAAATTCTGTCCAAATTGAAAGAAAAATTATTTGAATTCCCATATCTTGTTTTGCTATAAGTGAATAAACTTAGAATTAAACAGATAAAGCAAAAAAATAAAATGTCAAACCAATGAAGACTGAATAACACGTTGCTGAATGACCAATGGAACACTGAAGGGATTAGAATGGAAATCTGAAAGTTTCTAGAATTTAACAAAAGTAAACAGACAAATTACTGGGACACAGTAAATGCAGTACTTAGAGGAAAATGTATAGCTCTGAGTCCCAACATCAAGCAATTGGGAAAATCTCAAATGAATATTTTAATTATGTACCTCAAGCTCCTTGAAAACAGGAACAAGCCCAAACCCAAAGCAGTAGAGAGAAAAAAATAAAAAATTGAATCACAAATAACTAAATAAAGACAAAATAATACGTAGAAAGAATCAACAAATCAAAGTTGGTTTTTTAAATATATTAACAGACTTGACAGAACCATACCAAATTTGACTAGGAAGAGAACTTATATAGATACATAAATAAAAATCCTGCAGATTGGGAGAAGATCTTTACTTGCTCTGCAATACACAATGGCCTCATATCTCAAATATATTTGGAGTCCCAAAAGTTTAATTCCCCCCAAAAAATCCTCAAAAACAACAACCCTCTTAATAAGTGGCCTAAAGATTTAAAGAGAGACCTCGCTGAAAAACAAATATGCATGGCCAATAGACACATGAAGAAACATGCAACATTTCTGGCCATAAAAGAAGTTCAAATCAAAGCAACATTGAGATTCCACCTCACCCCAGGTAGTATGACCATTATGAAGAAACCTAATAATAACAGATGCCGGGCTGGTTGGGATGTGGCCCAAAAGGAACATTACTACACTATTGGTGGAAATTTAAACTTCTTCAAACACTCTGTAAAGAAGTATAGAGGTTTATCAATAGAGCTCCCCTATGACCCAGCAATGATGGATCAAGAAATTGTCATATATATTCACAACAAAACTCTATGCTTCCGTCAGAATGAATGACATTGCCCCATTTGTAAGGAAATTGAATCATTTGGAAAACATAATAAGTCAAACAAGCCAGACCCAAAGAATCATAGGCTACACTTTTCCACTCATTTGGAAAAACTAGAATATGTCTAGGATATTCACAATAGCTCAATAGCAATATGCATATCACCATATAAAATGATGCTTATCGAAATGAGGTACAAGAAATGGATAAAAGATGATTGTATAGTGAACGGTTTTTAGTTATTTCTATTTAGTTTTTACCCTTTGGTTTATTCCCTGTAGTCACTGTTTTTGATTTATGTATCCTTTGTCTTATACATGGTAACCTGATTTGGGGAAGGGAAGGGAAATCACAGAAATGGTGGGACAAAGATTAACCAAAGCACCACTGATATACAGTAGAAACTATGTTAGAAATGAACTTTACAACTTCGTAGGAATGGGATGTCAGGGTTGGGGGAAGAAGGAAAAAATGGGGAAGAGGTAACACTGTTAAAAATGTACTCATTACATATATAACTGTAACCCACCCATCTGTATATCACCTTCATAATAAAAAAAAAACCCAAAAAACAATTAGAGAACTCACCCAAATAGAGAAAATTACAGACAAAAATGAGACAACACAACAGATATAAGCAAAATTGAGAATGTTATGAGAGTACTTTGAAAACCTTATGCCAATCACCTGGAGAATCCTGGAGAATTTGATGCTTTCCTATACTCCATCTGAACCAAGAAGTAACACATAAGAAGTAATGAAAATGAAATGTCAGTAAACCACTTCCCATTCCAGAAAAAGCTAGGACCCAATGAATGTACCATGAAATTTAGGCCTGCAAAGAACATACAATACAGAGATCTAACTCTTCAATGGAATATAAAAGGAAATGGAATTATCAAACATATTCTATGAAGCTAGATTTAGACCCTTCCCCAAATTACATAGGGACTCACCAAAGAAAGAGAACTATGAAACCAACTCTTTGATAAGCATTAATACAAAACTTCTTAATAAAATTCTCACCAACTAATTTCAGCAACTAACAAAAGAATCACATGGTATGACCAAATAGGTTTCATCCTAGGATTCAATTGTATTCAATACTCTTGTCAATAAACATAATACAAACCATCAGCAGAAGCAGGGACAAGAAACACATGATCGTCTATAGGGATGTAGAAATAGCTTTTAACAAGCTCTAATACCCCTTTATGATTAAAAAAGTCTGAGAAGCTAGGAATGCATGGAACATTCCTCAATATAATACAGAGCATATATATGATAGAGATAATTAGCATTTTCCTAACGGTGGAAGCATGAAGACATTAAAATCAGGAATGAGACAAGGATGTCCACTCTCTCTACTACTCTTCAATATGGTAATGGACTTTCTAGCAAGAGCAATAGGCAAGAGAAAAACATAAAGGGGATCCAAATAGGAAAGAAGGAAAATTATCCCTTTTTACAGATGAAATGATCCTGTATTTAAAGGACCCTATAGTTTCATCCCTCAAGTTAAGTAAAGGTGATGCTAACCTTCAACAATGTAGCAGGGTAAAAAACCCACAAGAATCAGTAGTTTTTCTGTGTTACCAACAATGGGAAAATCCAGGCTGAAATCCAGAAAACAATCTCATATATATTAGCCTCAAAATCAAATCTAATCTAATCTAAACAAAACAAAACAACAAGAAAACTAGGAATTTATTAATTTAACTAAAAATGTGAAGGACCTCTACTGTGAAAACTTTAAAAATTTAAATCACAGTCTGATAATGACCCAAGGAAAATAATACAATAAGAGCTCATCTCAAGTAAAATGAAGACCAAGGACTGTGGGCAGGGGTCAAGGGATAGAGCACTTGCTTGTCAAGCACCAGCTTCTGAATCAAAACCCCAGTACTGCCAAGGGATAAAATAAAGTATTAAAACATAAGGAAAGTTGCAGATAATAGTATGATGGATGACATGGCGGTACACACCTGTAATCCAAACACTTGGGAGACTAGGCAATAGAATTGTGCTACATAATGACACTGTATCTTAAAGAATAACACAGAATAAAATAAATCAATCTACATTTTTAAAGACTAGGGTGTAGTTCAAGTGTAATTCAAGTAGTTTTGCATGTGCAAGGAACTGATAAAATGCACAAAAATGACATGCTTTAATAACTACAATGTCAGTTTATCAGTGCAGTACTAGATCCCCCTTGGCTGGAATCCCTCTTTAGGTAATGTAAGACAGTTGGTACACCTGTCTTCTGGGCTGGACTGAGGGCGTTGCTTGGCAAACAGTGTTTTGATCTCCATTCGTGGATCCCACTTACAACTCTTTCTTTAGTAGACCCCTACAAATCTCTCCCATCCCAATAACCGCCTCTGGCTTTCAAGTGAGGTTATCTTTGATATCTCTTAGGGCTCTCCTCCTCTTTGTCTGGAACTGCTCTGCTCCTGTACCCACATTTAGCGGCTTGTTCTGAGAAGAGTGATAGCTATTTTGCTAGCCACCTCTATCCTCTGTCATCTTCTCCTCAAATTAGTCTTTGGTATCAGTATGACTCTGCTCAGAGGGGAGAGCCAGCCAGGGCTGGCTTTGTACCATGATCCTCAGATCTCAGTCTCCTGAATAGCTAGGATTACAGGCGTGAGCCACCTGCAACTGCAGGTTGCAGGAACATTTCAGAGGAATGGAATAGCTCAACTGCACATATATTCATTAGCGACTGCCCAGGGGTGAGCCAGAATCTTACACCAAATCCACTGACCTTGATATTGCCTTTGTGTCCAAAAGGACGTTTTTGGACTTAAGGTCTCAGTGTGTGATTCTATTTTGGTGCAAACAGCACTTACAATTTGTGTGGCGAGCCTCCTGGCTTCATCCTCTTATAGGTGGCAGGATTTTAAGATCTACCCCAGGAGGTATCCCCCAGTGGCCATTTCCATGATGAGATACTCCTACTCTTCCTTCTCCATAACCTGGTACAATCTGATATTGTGTTTCTGCCATAACTTCTTAAAAATGTCCACCTCATTCTTTATCCGATGATGAGGACTCTCACTTCCAGAGTATTTTAAATGCCATGTCCTTGTCTGTGACGTGGTGATGGGCCAGCTTCACTTGTACATAGGTACCTTTGTCGATGAGCTCTTTCATGAGGTATTGTTTGATGGTCTCCTCCTTCAAGGAGAAAGTAGAATGATACTTTGTGTTCTTCCATCCTTCTGCTATGATGGCAGGTAGCAAATCTACCTAAAATAAACTAAATAAATTAATGAAAAACCCAGAAAATTTTAAAAGAAATACCAAAATGTAAATGACCAGTCCCCACAAACAACAAATCATTTAGATTTGAGTCAGTCCTGCGGGTCATCAATCAAAACTCCCAGCTCTGTTAACTGACATAGGTTGGAGCACAATGGCTTCCTATATATCCTGCATGGCCTCACACAATGGAGCAATCGCAACCAGGCATTGTGATATCATGGAGGAAATGGATCAATCAGAGTCTGAGGTCAGAGAAAAAGTGGACCAGTCATAGCCTGGCAGCCTTGACAGCTGTTGCTAAGGAATCCAGCTGGGCTTGAGGTTACTCTGGTCATTATCATAGCATTTCTGAAATCACTAGGACAGTGGTCAAAATCCTCTGATTTTCTAGAGGACTACTGCATCTTATAAATTGCTTCTCTCGAGACACTAGCTAACAGCCTCCATTCTTGATGGCCATCCTATGTCTTGTTCCAGCAATGGCACTGCACACTCCCTCCTTCTCAAGGACAGCTGTGTCTTATAACTTCCTCCTGAGAGGACAAGTTCCAGGCTAGCTTTGAGCCACCATCCTCACAATTCACCTTCCTGTGTATTTAGGATTATAAGACTGAGCAATCAGTAAGTACTTAGCTCATCTCTTACATTTGGAGGAAGTATATTTGTTATAAAGGTGGATTTTAGATATTTCCTTTTAGCACTTTAAATTTGTTGCTCTTGCTGTCTAACAGTTAATCTAGTTTCTGATGAGAAATTTGTCATAATATCATTGAAGATCACTTTGGTGTGATGAGTTGTGTCTCTGCGCCTTGGGTTTTCGGTCTTGGTTCAATTAGAATGTATCTTAGTGTGGACCTGTATAATTGTGTGAAATGACTTTTTTGGGCTGGTAGATTCCTGCATAGAAGGGTTCGTGCTTTCAATCAAAATTGGGAAGGTACTGATTATTATTCCTTCAAATAGTCGATATTTCAATTTTTCCCTCTGTACATTATACATATATACATTACACATACATTACATATTCACATTATATATGGAATATACATATTTTGCGTAAATATTTATATCATACATACATTTATATACATATATTATTTTTACATGGCTTCCACTTTTGTGATTGTTTATGGTAGGATGTTTAGATTATTCCTAGCTGCTCCGTCAGAGTTAGAGTAAGCAAAGCCAGCCACACACTCCTCTCTCTCTCCCTCTCTCTCTCTCTCTCTCTCTCTCTCTCTCTCTCTGATTTCCTGCCTCTGTCAGTTCTCTGAGCACAGGGCCATTGTTTATCTTCTAGTGTGTGATGTAATCTTTTGCAATGTCATGTTCTGCTTCAATGGCCACCAGGCCTGCACCTGGAAGACCAGCTGCTCCAAAGTCAGCCTGCATGGGTGCACCTGCCTGCCTCTGTCTTGATGTCAGAGCCCTTGAACCTACTGGGGTGGCCTTAGCAAATGCTCCCGTGCCAGGACTGATGACTGGTGACTGTGGGTGCCACAAGCACAGGCTCTTTTTTTTACGCATTGGAGGTCTGAGGTGGTGCTTGGGGGTGTTGCCCTGTTGGTGGCTATGCTTAGAGCAAGGCTGGGGGCTGCAGAAGACTCATTGTGGACTGACTTCCGGGTACAGCAGATGCCACGGTTTTCTCTGGGCTCTTTTCAGAATACATGGGCAGGTTCAGGAGAAGAACCTGGGCTCAGGAGGCCCCTAAGCACAGGGTGGGCAATGGAGCTGGGAGGGATAGGGTTGTCTAGGTTGGCAGGGGGCAGAAGATGAGCTTATATTAGTAGGCTGCTGGCTTATAAAAGAAAAGCTAGACTTGCTTGCTACCCAGAAATATCCCTCTGAAAGTGGTTGCACCAGAGAGTCCCATGCTGGTGGGGGAATAAAGACTGCAGTAGATGGACCAGGATCATTTGGTCCTGTTTTTGAGCAATTAAATGGTGTCTCTGGCAGGGGGAATCTGAAGGTTCCTTAACACTGCAGATCCAAGGAAGCCAGAGCCCAAGCAGACATCAGGGTTGGCCAGCTGTGCAGTGGACAGGCTGGTACATGAAACCTTGCCGGAAGGCTTTGCAGAGTCCTCAACCTGGCCCTCCTACTGGCACAAGAACCTGCCTAGCATCCCCTCAACCATAGAACTTGGAGACAGCAGCTCTCCCAACTTGGACATGCAATGTCCAGCTGTCAGAAGGCTGCTGTGGTCAGTGTGGGTCTGGGAAGAGTGGCACGCCTGCTGCTGGAAGGAGCAGATGACCCTTCCAAGGCATCTGGGGGAAGGGGAGTCCCTGGAAATGGGCTCATGGAAAGGCTAATCTGTCCATCCCAAAGAGAACACCTCCAGATTGTTTGACTGTTTGGTTGGGGGGGGGTTCGCCCCATGGAGGCAGTGGTATTAGGAGAGAGTGTTGGTGAGGCTATCCCAAAATTAAAGCAATTGCTGAGGGAGCAAAAGGGTAAGGTTTGCTGAACATCCATGGCACGTGGAGTTGAGGCCATGGCTGCTTCTGTCTTGAATGACCCACAGGCTTTGTCAGCAGAAGACAAGTGACTGGATGCTGGCATGGAGTGCAGTGGTTTTAGCAAATTTATCAGAGAGCCCTACTTGGCTTGTATGTCATTAAATAAGGCTAACACTGGGTGCAGAGTTACGGCTTTAGAGTTGGGCATCACAGCTTGATCGTTTTAAAGGGCTGCAGACACCTTCTGGAAGCTGTTGGAACTTTAGAAGGTCTGAGTACATTATGAGATTAGATGTGGACCTCTGAGCTTCATCCTTGTTTTGTGACAGGGCTGAGCCCTTCCTCCCTGCTGTCCTGGTGACCTCAGGGTGTGGGCTGGTTTTTGGCATGTAGGAAAGTTTAGTGTGTCTTTTATTCCCTGAGCCTCACTCTGAAGGGCTGTTGTTGGCAGGGAGGATTGTTTCATTGGGAGGTCTTTCTTTGAGTAAGGCAATCTACATAACTCAGAGCACATCTTGGCTTTCTCTATGAATGTTTAATTTCTGTGGAAGACTGGTGCCTGAAAGGCCTAACAGTTCAAGGCTCCAGGGGCTTTCTAGGTTTCCAGATATATCCATGGCTTGTTCTTTTTCATCTTACAATGACAGCTCCAACTTTCTCCTTTAGTTATGTTCTACTGAGCCCTTTGGCTCTGGCATAAATGAGGAAAAAATGCAAAAAAGGCAGGGCTGTCATGTTACTAAGGAAAGCAGACAGGACTGCCTTGTTGCTGAGAAAAAGGAGACAAGCCAGTCTTGTTAGATGGTTTCATTTTATTCCTCAATGTTGGTAAATAAAGTCTCCAGATTGGACTTCAGGAGAATCCCATTATCATTGCTCCGTTCCTTTTCCCTGCTCTTAAAGTACTGCCTTTCCATTTAAATTCATTGTTATTTTTACTTTTTCTCAGAAGCAAAGAGGCAATTTAAAAATCTATATGAAATGTTAATTTTAATTCTTGAATTGCTAAAATACATGAAGAACATGTCAATTCAAGCAATATAAAATGGCAGATGGCATGAGTTTGATCTCTGTCCCTCTACTGTTGGTCTCTTGCTCTACCCTGCGGTGACCATTGCTACTAGTTAGTTATGTATCCCTGTATCTAAACCAAATGTGCACAAAGGATAAGCTATTAAAAAGAGACTTGCCCACAGCTACCCATGGTCCCCCAAACTGCTATCTTAGTAGGAGACCAAATTTTCATTCACACTATGGAGATTCAAATTTCTACACTCAGGTTCACAGATCTGAGCCAATTCTGTGCTGGAACCACATGAATGAAGGTGGTAGCTCATTGTTCACTAACGAAGAAGTCTGCAATAGCTGGAAATCTGCCCTCTGCCTCTCCCACTAAGTCATATATCAAGTATGAGGATTAAGGAGTTACACAGGCCTTTTAGAGTTTAATAGACTTTGGGTTTCAACTTTTGTAATTCCAAGTTTCACTTGAGATCAAATTTTGGTCCTGCACAGCAGCAACCCCAGAGGAAGTGATGTCCAGATCTTGTGTAAATGTCACAGACTGTTTTTACTGAATTATCTTTTTTCCTACTGAAAAACCCCAGACTCACTGGGATGCTTTCTTCAACGGGAGGGCACCCCAAGAACCAAGACTTCAAGCCAGCAGCTGCAATAAGCAAGAGAAGTTTATTTGGTGTTTGCGCAAATGGGCTCTCTGTCCAAGGCAGAGAGGAAGCCCCGAGCAGTGGTTACAGGCACTTTTAAAGACAAAAGCCACAGGATTAGCATAAGACCCCAGGTTCCCCAGGATTGGCTCAGTTTACTACACGGGGAAGTTTATAACACTCTTTGTAAAACAGTTGGCTCAGGGCAAGTCTAGGGTGAGCAGTCACCCTGGAGGAGAGTTTACATAGTTACAGGCTTGTGATTGATTAACATTTGGCCTAGTTTGCTGGGCTCACCAGATGGTCCTTATCTTGAGGCCTCTAAACTGAGAATTTTTACACAGGAATGCAGAGGAACATACTGTTTTTTCCTTATCTTGGGTCCCATTTGGCCACTTGGGGAATTTACTTGTTATTTCTTTATTTATGACTACAGAGCTTGTCCCAGGGCCGACATCTAGACTCCGAAACTTTTTATTTATTTCCAGGGAGGGGAAGGGTCAGTGCTAGCGCAAGCAAGTTTACAGAAGCAAAACCAGCAGTTAGCAATTGTAAAATGTAACTCTAATTTTTAATCTTTCACTACAATCCACACCTGTGGCCAGATGGGGGCTTTCTTACAGCTAGCTGACTGACAGCACAACATTGGATCTAGTTTATACCTAGTTCTGAAGCCTTGTTCTGGAATATGGCTGTTTCAGTCTTGGATTTAGAACTCCCCTCTTTCTCCCCCTCTATTTCTCCTTCGTCTCTGTCCTTCAATTCAAATAATCATTTGTTGAAAAAAAGATTGGAAAATTGTCGTAACTTTACCTTCCAAGCCTGACAATTATGTTAAAACAGGTGGAGAACAAGCATGATACAAAGTAAATGCACATACAGATGCGTACACCCACACCCACAATTACACCAGATAGACACATACATACAAACAGAAACACACAAAAAATCACAGGACATTTAAACCTTGTTTCTTAATACTTTAAATACACCAAAACATTTGTTGCAGTCAGAAAATCACTAGTGCGCACGTGCGTGCACGCACACACACACACACACACACACACACACTGCCAGTAGTGGAGCTTCAATGCAGGATGTGCGTAATGTCCCTGAGATTTTGTAATGAAAGCTACTTTACTCATTTGCACCACAGCTCTACTTGTGTCTTTTTAGTGGCCAATTGGAGATGAAAAGCACATGGACTTCTCTGAACAAGTTGACTTCAAACCACAATACTCACATCTCAGTCTCCAGACTGATTGGACAATTTACACTCTCACCAACAGTGATAGAGCTCCCTTTTGGCCGCATCCATAACAGCATTTGTTACTAATCACTTTTACATGTTTTTATTAGCCTTCCTTACTGCAGTGAGGTGAAATTACAGTGTTGAATCGTTTTATGTTCAGAGATATTGAACATTTCTTTATGCGTCTATTGGCCATTCTTACTTAATTTGGGAAGTCTGTCTTTAGGTCACTACCTCATTTATCAATTGAGCTGTTATTTGAGGATTTATTGGGGGTAATCTTTTGTGCTCTATTTATATTTTTCCTATTAGGGCCTTGTCTGATGAATAGCTCATAAAATTCTTCACCCATTCTGTGGGTTTTTTAATTTAGGTTGTCATGTTCTTTGCCAGGCAGAAACGTTTAAGTTTCATGCAATTCAGTTTATCCAGGCTTTCTTTGATTTCTTGTGATTCTGGATCTTTAGTTAGAAAGTTTGGACCTGTGTTCTAGGATCCATGGTGTTTCCTCTGCCACCTATTGTAGTATTTTCATGGTTTCTGGCCTTATATTGATGGCTTGGCATATGTGGACACCATTAATTTGATCTGCCTACAATTCCTTGCTTCACAGACACAGCAAAGTGGTACCTTTTCTAAGTAAAATGAGGTGGTTCATGGTTGTTTAGAAGGGGGATGGATACTCAGAAGGGGGATGGATACTCAGAAGTGTGAATATGTAAGTCATAGGTGGTAGGCTCAGGCATAATTATTTTTAATTACATTTTTAATTGTAAGTACAATGAATCCTAATCAGTGACACTTTTTTCATCACCTCTACCATCCCTGAAACTCAACTTGTTCCCCTCAATTTTCCTAGTTTCATTGGATATGAGTTGAAAATTGTGACTTCATTTCATTCACCTCCTCCTGCCTTTCAAGTGCCAGTTTCCTTATATACATTTTATTGTACTGTTAGATTTTCTAAAGGATTACACCATTTAAATTCTTTCCAACATATACTGTACTTCGTGAAATATATTTATGTATATGTGCATACAACACTCTATATGTTTACATATAGACCTGGCTTCCAAATATGAGAGAAATCATTCATCCTGACTTCACAAAATTTTTTCCAGGTATATCTATTTCTTTATAAATGATGCAATATTCTAATGGATGACTAAAATTACTCTGTGTATATATACCATATTTTCTTGATCCATTCATATATTGAAGGCATTTGTGCTATAACTATACCTTGACAATGAACATAGTTATTTTGTGGGTATATTTTTCAGTGTAGTTGAACAAGTTTACATTCCCACCAACAATGTTTTGTGATCAGTCTAAAGTGAGATCGAAAAAGAGCAGCAAGTCAAGTGGTTGTGTATTTTTGTTGTTGTTTTTGTTCAGTCGTGGGACCTGAACTCTCGTCCTGAGTACTGAACTTCAGCTCTTCAGCTCAAGGATAGAGCACTATCACTTGAGCCACAGAACCACTTCCAGCCTTTCTGCTTATGTGTTGCTGAGGAATCAAACCCGGGCCTCATGCTTGCAAAGCAAGCACTTTATCACAGAGCCACCTCCCCAGCTCGTCTCAAGTGTTTTGGTTTGCATTTACTTTATGGCCAGAGATGTAGCACATTTTTTATGTGACTACTGGCTATTTTTATTTCTTCTGGGAAGTCTCTACTTAGTTTGTTTGCCCATTTGTTAATTGGGTTGTTAATTCTTTGCTAGTGTAATTCATTGAGCTCTTTGAATATTCTAATGTAGACATGGCAAAAATCTCTGCTTCCATAGGACCTCTTTAGCTTGCTAATGATGTCTTTTGCCATGCAGAAACTTTGTAGTTTGACACAATCCCATTTGTGAATTCTATCTTTGAGTCCAGGCATTATTGAAGGTGAACTCTGTATTCCTGTTCAGTGGGAGCCAAGGTTAGCATGGCTTATACTTTCAGAACAATCCTTCCTAGAGTTCAATCCTAGTGATGGGCAGGTATTGTTGCCCGAGTTTTACAGGTAGAAAGGTCAAAATCTAACATTTTTTTCTGATTCTTTAAGCCACACATCTGGTCAAAGCATAGTCTAGAACCTATATTATTCTTGTATAGTCTCAAGATAGGTTTTCCTAGTGACTTTCTTTCTTTATATTTCTTCCTTAACTCTTTACATCTGGTGTACAATTTGATGGCTAATGATCACATGGGTATGCTGAGCACTGTAAATTGTGGTGTTGTATTGATTTTGCTGTAAGGATAATGTGCACCATGGAGTTGGAACACTACATACAAAACAATCCGGGAACTATATTTTTGTTTGTTTTGCAGTCCAGGGGCTTAAGCTCAGGGATTGGACACTGCCCCTGATGGTCTTCTGCTCAAAGCTAGTGATCACTCTACCACTTGAGCCACAGCTCTACTTCCAGCTTTTTCTGTTTAATTGGCACCGAGGAATCAAACTAAGGCTTTCATGCATGAAGCTAGGGAAGCACATTACGTACTAAGCCATCTTCCAGCTCTTCAGTTATTTTTTAAATGGGGTTTTTTTCACGAGTTTCCCCCTTTCTTGCTCATTCTGGCTTTGAACTGTGATCTTCAGATCTCAGGTTCCTGAATACCTATGATTATAATCATGAGATTCTGGTGCCTGGCAAATGGTGATTTTAACCTACTTTTAATTTTCGTCGTTGATGAAACAGCTGAGTAGATAACATAAACAAAGGAGAAAGGCAGAAGAAAAAAGCAACAATAGTAGATACTTGAAAAGGAAAGGAAAGTAGTACAAAATTGGCAAAATGAAGTAAAGGTTGTAATTTAATTAGTACCAATAGACCAAAGTTGCTTTTTTATTTTACAAACGTATAGTACTGTTACATTGCATTAACACTAGGGGAATGAGGGAACATGCAAACTGTTTAAAACATTTGAACACTTCTGTATACTATACTTATGCCAACACAATTTATTGTAAAAAAAGATGCCAAAAGGCCAAGTGTGAAAACATATGCTTGTAATCTCAATTTTTAGGAGCTAAATTGGGAGGATTGAAAGTTGTTATATAGATTATGTAAAAAAAAAAAACACACAACTATGTCTCTGAAATAAAAGAAAAAAAAAATAAAAGGGAAAAAAAGAACTCTAACCAAATATTTCCTGGCCTGTTTTGTCAAAGAAAATACCTTCCATTTTTTTTTTTTTACCTATTGTTAGGTGTCAAACCTGGAAATTTGCCCATTGTATACAAGTCCTTTACTACTTAAGTAATGCCCCAAGCCTTTTTATTTAAATGGTGATTTTCAGTTTGGTTGGTTAAGAGTCTTTCTTCCTCCCTCCCTTCCTTCCTTCCTTCCATCCTTCCTTCCGTCCTTCTTTCTTCTTTCTTTCTTTTTCTTTCTTTCTTTCTTCCTTCCTTCTTTACTTCCTTCCTTCCTTCCTTCCTTCCTTCCTTCCTTCCTTCCTTCCTTCCTTCCTTCCTTCCTTTCTTTCTTTCTTTCTTTCTTTCTTTCTTTCTTTCTTTCTTTCTTTCTTTCTTTCTTTCTTTCTTCCTTGCTTCCTTCCTTCCTTCCTTCCTTCCTTCCTTCCTTCCTTCCTTCCTTCCTTCCTTCCTTCCTTCCTTCCTTCCTTCCTCTCTTTTGTGGGGATAGGCCATGCTTACCAGGAATAATTGGTATATGCCACCTCACCCAATGTATCTATTTGACTGCTCCAGAAAGTTTTAACAAAGGATAAACTCTTCCTAATGAACTTCATAAGTCCTATGACAAAATGTGAATGTATTTATAGTAATTTTACTTATGAAGAGAAAGGCAAAAAAAACCTAAACAAAACAGAATATGTACCAGAAATGAAGGACAGTTTACATTTATTGTTTTTCAATTATTCCTGTGTGTGTGTTTTAATAAAGATTTCACACAGGCTTCACACATGGTAATCAAGTCATTCTACCACCAAGCTGCAAACCCACTTATGTAGTTACAATTTAGAAAATCTAATGCAATTTATCACACTGAATAAAGAAGAAATATCATGTAATCTCAATAGATGCTGATACAGAAGCATTTAATAATATTTTTAATATTACTGAATAATATTTTTAATATTACTGAAAACTCTGACACAAGCAAATAGCTTTAGCTTATGTAGAATATCGTTCAAGCAGCTACGATATTCTTTTAAAAAATAGGTGAGGTATTTCTGGGAGAGAATTGTTATCAATGATGACATTTGACAATGCATTTGATATGTTAACTGAAAAGAAGAAAGAAGAAGAAGAAGAAGAAGAAGAAGAAGAAGAAGAAGAAGAAGAAGAAGAAGAAGAAGAAGAAGAAGAAGAAGAAGAAGAAGAAGAAGAAGAAGAAGAAGAAGAAGAAGGAGAAGGAGAAGAAGAAGAAGAAGAAGAAGGAGGAGAAGGAGAAGAAGAAGAAGGAGAAGAAGAAGAAGAAGAAGAAGGAGAAGAAGAAGAAGGAGAAGAAGGAGAAGGAGAAGAAGAAGAAGAAGAAGAAGGAGAAGAAGAAGGAGAAGAAGGAGAAGGAGAAGAAGAAGAAGAAGAAGAAGAAGAAGAAGAAGAAGAAGAAGAAGAAGAAGAAGAAGAAGAAGAAGAAGAAGAAGAAGAAGAAGAAGAAGAAGAAGAAGAAGAAGAAGAAGAAGAAGAAGAAGAAGAAGAAGAAGAAGAAGAAGAAGAAGAAGGAGAAGAAGAAGAAGAAGAAGAAGAAGAAGAAGAAGAAGAAGAAGAAGAAGAAGAAGAAGAAGAAGAAGGAGGAGAAGAAGAAGAAGAAGAAGAAGAAGGAGAAGAAGAAGAAGGAGAAGGAGAAGAAGGAGAAGGAGAAGAAGAAGAAGAAGAAGAAGAAGAAGAAGAAGAAGAAGAAGAAGGAGAAGAAGGAGAAGAAGAAGAAGAAGGAGAAGGAGAAGAAGAAGAAGGAGAAGAAGGAGAAGAAGAAGGAGAAGAAGGAGAAGAAGGAGAAGGAGGAGGAGAAGGAGAAGGAGGAGGAGGAGGAGGAGGAGGAGCAGGAGTAGGAGGAGGAGGAGATTGCAATTGAAGGAAAACACTGTAATTTGTGATGGCATGGTAGTCTATATAAAAATACAAACATGTTTACAGGCTTACATATTTACATGTTTTCAGTAACTTAGTTTAACATGAAGTCAACCAATACAGAAATAAAAAATCTTGTACATCTCAAACAAACTTTACAATTTAGGTTGGGGGTGGAGTGGATTTGTGGAGATGGAATGGAAGGGATGGTAGGGAAAAAACAAAGATGGGGCAACAATGCTTGATAAGAAATGTACTCATTACCTTTCTCTTGGTGCTGAAACCCGTCTGTACAGTATTTTAACAATAAAAAGGTTATTTAAAAATAAAAAATAATAATAATACTATGAAAGGAATTTATAACTCAGTGGTAGAGTATTTGCCTACTATCTGTGAAGGATCCTTGTTAAATAAGCTGTAAAATGCTTAACAGACCAAAAATTTAAAAATATATATATACAAGAAGGACAATAAAGCACATGGTTTGAGACAAGTAAGTGGTTTTCTTCCAAAAAAGAAGTAGCAACAGATGATTTTGGTGGTATATATATACTTGAAATCCGAACATTCATTCTTCAGTGGTTCAAGTGTTCAAGGCCAGTCAGCTAAAAACAAGAGCAGGAGCAGGGTTAGGGAGGTGGCTCAGTGGTAGAGTGCTTGCCTTGCATGCCTGAGGCCCTGGGTTCTATTCCTCAGCACCACATAAGCAAAAAGAAAAAAGCCGGAAGTGGTGCTGTGGCTCAAGTGGTAGAGTATTAGCCTTGAGCTGAAGTGCTGAGGGGCAGTGCCCAGGCCCGGATTTCAGGCTCCACGACCGGACCCCTTCCCTCCCCCCAAAAAAACCCCAAAAAACCAAAAACAACAGGGACATGACAGAAGAAATAATAGAGATCTGAAACAAAAAAACTTCATCTGGATGGTGAGAAGAAGTCTGTCAGGTGTGTTGTTTTCTTTTAAATAAGATTCTAACCTTTCCACCATGTGAGTATGCAGCAACAAGGAACACATTAAAGCCCTGTTGAAGCTGATCTCTCAATACATTGAATTTTCTGGGTCCTAGATCTTGTCTTTCAGAATTTCTGTTGAGTACAAATAGCTTTCTCTAAGCTATTGGGACCTGGTCTTCAGGAATTTTGTTATAGCATCACAATGGAATTGAAATACACAGCTATGCCTCTTTCTCTAAAGTAAGACGGATGGATTTGGTAGTAGGAGAGTTGAAGCTGAGGACCTCCAATTTTCTAGACAGGGGTTCTACCACATAATTCCCTTACTGCAGCCCTTGTTCTTCACTTTGAACATATCAACGCACTGTCTTATGGATTTCAAGGCTTCTGATGTAAACTCTATGATAAAAATCTATCATGGGAATGATGCTCTCTTTTCTCTCACTCCTGTAGTTGCTAATAACCTGCTTCATGGAGATGTATGGAATAGGGCATTTTGCTACAGTATCAGATGATTCTGAAGTGATACCACTATTCTTTTGACATCAGTCATTCTAGATTTAAAGAAAAAGGCATTGAATATCTTGAGTAAATTGATGAGGTCTTTAAACCCAAAAGTTAGAGCAGTTTTTCAGATTATGGATGCCATGAAGTATCCTAATGGATTTAAATTCTAAGTGAGAAAACAGCCACTTGCATGACTCACCTAAGTATAAAACTTTCTTGGACATAGTTTCTTTGCATTTTAATGTAAATGACAAAAGTGCCAACTTGCTGACTTTATAAGGGGACTCAGCATTACATAATTAAATAGTTGTCAAAATTCACTGATTTGAATAGAGAACATGGCTAATTTTTATTAAAGTAGTAATGTATTGCAATTAATACACGGATGTGTTTTATTAGTAAATATTGAAAAGGAAAACAAGTATTTCTACAGGGGATACATCCTGGCAATAGTCACTTTGCAGTAGGGTGTCACTATCTGCCTCCTTTCAACAACATGTTATTGCTGAGTGTGATATTGTTTTAGTTCTACTCAAGAGCTATGGGACTCATCTTGGATTCCATTTAGAAGACACCAAAGTGCATACGGATATTACAACTTTTTAAAGACCAGAAATGATCTATTTTATGGTGCCAACAATAAATAAACTCCATACCAAATAAGGATTTAATCTTATTTTAAGCAGTTGTGCAAGGATTATATTTCAACAAATAAGGACACCTCGTATGTCTTAATTACTTCTGTGAATTTTCTCTTTATTGTCAAGTTAAAAAAATCTGAACCACTTTAGTGAAAGTTTCCAATTGGACTCTTAGTCATGTGCCCCCTACACCTAGAAATACATAGGAATCCACTTTGTTTTTAGATTGTTGGAGCAAGTTCCAAGACCTAAACAAATGTTGAATGGAAGCCTCTTGTTGGTGTATGTTTGTCTCCTGCACATGGCCAGGGGTCTAGCAGGAACAGACATGAGGACATCCATAGTACTCAAAGACAAAATATTTGGGAGCAAACACTAGGACCAGGAAGACATCAAGAACAGAAGGCATTTTCTGATGCACTTGAAGTTCCTGCAACACTGCCATGGTAGCAGCAGTGGCATCATTCTTTGCATCTGGCATCCCTGTGGAAACTTTGGCAAAAGTCCTCCAGGCTCAACACCAAAAGAGCCAGTGGGTTCATGCCAAGCTGTGATTGGTCCACTGCAGCCATTTTGAGTGGTCTCTGCAGTCCATTATAATGCTCGGAATTTCTGGTGACCTGCTGGATTCAGTGCTACATTGACAATTTTGAATGTTTTTTTTTTTTTTTTTGGAAGTTGGCTATGTTTTATGTGGGTTTGAGTATTTCCTTTTGGTTATTGCTCTGGGGTTTTTATTTTCTTAGCCAAGTTTAGGTAGATTTACTCCTTGATATCCTAGCAGTAAGATGGGAGAACACAGTGAATTATCCTCAAGCTCTTCAGAGAAGGAGATTTCACTGAACAAGACAGTATGAAGGAGATCATTGGCTATGGCAGGAGGAGATTTTCCCTGAACAATACTGTGTGAAGGAGGAGTTAATTGAATATGGTAGCTATGGATATGTAACGTTGGCTTAGCACCACCTCATAGACAATAAGGTGGTAGGGAAAATGATCCTGAATGGAGAGTTAAGCAATTTCATACCAAAATGAGATGGACAGGCTGGGAAGGTGGCTCAGTGTTAGTTGTTTCCCTCACATGGATGAGGCCCTGAGTTCAATTCCTCAGTGCCACATAAACAAAAAAAGCCAGAAGTGATGCTGTGGCTCAAGTGATAGAGCACTAGCCTTAAGCTGAATAGCTCAGCAACAGTACCCAGGCCCAGAGTTCAAACCCCAGGACCCACAAAAAAATTTAAATGAGATGGGCATTATTAAGATTTTCCATCAACCACACATGATCAGGTCATTCCAGGTGAGGGAGAAGGATGAGCACCAATGCCTAGCAGTGGAACTGGCCATCCAGAGACCTCCTGAGATAAATGTGAAAATCATGCCACCTATTCAAGAATGAAGTCAGAAGATTGTTCAGACATATTGTGAGGACTGTGCATTGCTTTAACGAATATAGAAATGAACACTGAGACATTAAACCTAATAACACCATGTTGGATGACAAAGACAATGTGAAGGTCAATGACTTTGGCATAAGCATAAGGATTTCCCAAGGGTAGTTGCTGAAGGACATATTTGGTACAATAATTTTGTCTGTATAAAATATTCCTGCATGAAAATTACAATGCCTGCAAAGCAGGCTTTGAGTCTCATTTGTATTCTATAGAGATGGCAAATTTTCCATTTGAAGATATCAATTTTAGCCAGATACAAGTAATTGTCTTGGAGGGCACATACATTTCTCCATTCACCTGTATCCAAAAGAACAAAATATCATCTTGAAACTGTAAACTGCAGACCCAAGGCAGAGGCACAATATAGAATAAAAAATGGAGATTGGATCAACTAAGTTGAGGAATATATCCTATGTACTAATGAGCCATCATGTAATGAGCTAACCCCTATTATTCTTGCATTCATGTGTGACATGAGGTACAGCCTGCCTGATATGAACAAAATGATATTGGACAGGACATTAAATGAAATCATGGTCATCTATTTTTTTTAATAAAAAATGTCAAAGTAGAATGACCGCAGTGAAATTAAATCAGTGCCTGCTATTGTTTCATTGTGCCCATCTCCTGCAGATATACAGTATGTATATATCTCACAAATATATTACATATTAAATATATTATATATAATTATATGCATAAATATGCATCATTTTGGAGATGAGTTTCATGGAATTCTCTGCTTTTGCTTCAAGCCAACATTCTCCTCCTCTGAGCCTCCTTAGTAGTTAGGATTATAGACTGGGACCAGGCAAAAGTTGTCTTAATCAATGCAGCAGAGAGCCTGCCTTTAACTTCCAAGAAATACTAGAAACTTGAAGACAGTAGAATGATGAATGTGACATAATAAGTTTAACTCAGTGTAAAATTTCCAAAATTTATTTTATACAAAAAGTAGGGGACAGTGTTATTGGATATATCCTTGAAAAAATGATTAATAAAAATTAAAGACATATATAGATCCCAGTTAGAAGTGTGAAAGTAAAGCTCATAAGTTCAAGTCCTAATACCGGCCCATAACCAAACATTAAATTAATTTTTTATGTCTTTTATTGTAAAAATACTGTACAGAGGGTTTACAGTTAAATAAGCAAGATAAGGAGTGTATTTCCTATCAAGCATTGTTGCTTCCTCCTTTGTTTTTCCCCTACCATCCCTTTCCTCCCAACTCCACAACTACTCCACCCACCTCTGAAGTTGCAAAGTTCGTTTTCAATGTAGTGTGTTGTACATCGCATTTTTACAATGGGCCAACTTGTATGCCTATTTATTTAAGCATTTTCTGTTTTCCCTTACCCTCCCCCAATTAGAGAACTGTATATACAAGATGCAGGGCACCAGAATCAAATACAGTGAAAACAGGGGTTATACCATGGGGGAGGAACATGCAAAGCAACCAAAAATCACATGGTACATTATAAATAAGTTAGAAACAACAGCAAGAAAGGAAAAACCACTTGTGTCCCGGTCTTGGGGTTCATTTCACTTAACTTCATCTTATCGGTGCTTGTCCTAGGCATATACTAGTTATTGCAAATAAGGGAAACCATGCGACCTATGTTTCTTTGGGCATGCCTTACTTGACTTAATATAATTTTTATCTAAGTCTTTCCATTTCCTAACAAATTAGGAGATGTCATTCTTTCTGATGGAGACATAGAATTCACATATATACATAAGTATATATATATATATATATATATATATATATAAGCAATAAATTCACATATATACATATGTATATATATATATAAAGCTATATATATATATATATGTATATATATATATATATATATATATATATATGTATACCCATTTATTTTCTTGATGCATTCATCTACTGAGGGGCATCTGGGTTGGTTTCATATCTTAGCTGTGGTAAATAATGCTGCAATAAACATACTTGTGCTGATAGCTCTAGTATGGCCTTGTTTGTGATCATTTGTGTCAATGTCAGAAAGTGGGATTGCTGGATCATAGGGGAGCTCTATGTGGAATCTTTTGAGGAATCTCCATACTGCTTTTGAAAATGGTTGAACAAAGTTTACACTCCCACAAACAATGCAATAGGGTTCCCTTTGGCCACATCCCCTCCAGGATCTGTTGTTATTGGATTTCTTATTGATAGCCATTGTAACAGTGGTAATGTGAATCTCAATGTTGTTTTGATTCGCATTTCATTTTTTTTTTTTGATAGAGATGTTGAGCTTTTCTTCATGTGTCTATGGGCCATTGTTATTTCCTCTTCAGAGAAGTGTCTCTTTAAATCTTTAGCCCACTTATTTCATCAGGCAGTTGTTTCTTTGAGGATTTGTTGTTCGGGATTTAATTTTTTGTGATCCAATCATATTTTAGATATGAGGCCGTTGTCTGTTGTATGGCTAGTGAAGATCTTCTCCTAATCCGTGGGCTTTCTAATTGATTTTGTTAGCTATGTCCTATGCCATGCAGAAGCTCTGCAGTTTCATGCAATCCTATTAGTGCAACTTTTCTTTGATTTGTTGTGTTTCTGGGTCTCTATTAAGAAAATTTTGGCTTGTGCCAAGGAGACCTAGCATTTCTCCTATTCCTTCCAGTAAAGTTTTTAGGGTGTCTGCTTTGACTCTAAGAATGACAATTAATTTTGTATGTCAGAACTTGTTTTTTTTTCCATTCTTTGTGTTCATAGGAATGTGTCTATTTTGTGTAAACCAGCTGCTCAATAAGGTATCATTCCGGGTCATATAGTAGTTATTACATGGATCTATGTAAGTATTGTGTAATGACATAGAGCTTTCTAATGACTTACATACATAAATCTATTAATGTTAATTGTCATGAAGAATGCCAAACCTCCGTTTTTGTGCCCATGTCCATCCTTGTTCTCCCTATTGTCTAGCAGTTTATATCACAGTCATCTGGCACATGGAATAGACATGGACTCGATGGATCCTGGCTTTGAGATGGCCCCAAATACAACAAATATCAGAATCAATGAGATCGAAGCAGTTGTCCCAGGTGCCTGATTGTATGAATGTCCTCAGCTTTCAATGGTCGCACCTGCCTCTGTCAGAACCGTGGTGATGGTCTGTCACCATCAAAGCTCACACTGAAGCTTAACTTCTCAATGTAGCAGTGTCAGAAGATGGAAACTTTAAGAGAGGTTTCAGTCATAAATGGATTAATGCCATCTAATCAACTCTCAAGTGACTAACATTATCACTATTAACAGTTTTTAAAGTCAAATTATGCCCCTTACTCTCTGTCACTCTATAACATGGCCATGATGCTGATATCCTCTGTGATATGATGCACCTAGGGAGCCTTGTCCCATGTGCTACCATGCTATTTAGACTTTCCAGCCACTACTATTGTGATTGAAATAGACCTTTTATTCCTTATGAAGTGTACAGCTTCAAGGATTTTGTTAAACCATGACAAAATGGATGAGATGCTATTATTTTTATCTTTTTCATGGTATTGAGGATTAAACTGAGGGCCTTACAATTACTAGGCAGATATGGTAACAGTTGAGCCTGCATACCCCCAACCCGTGGGCTTTCTATTGATCTTGCTAGCTATGTCAGTTGCCCTGAAGAAGCTCTGAAACCTTATGCAATCCCATTTGTCCAACCTTTCTTTGATTTGTTGTGTTTCCGGGTCTCTATTCAGAAAATTTCGGCCTGAGCCAAGGAGACCCAGGGTTTCTCCTATTCCATCCTGTAATGTTTTCAGAGTGTCTGCTTTGAGTTCAAGTTCTTTGATCCAAAGTTGATTCTGGTGCAGGGTGATATATAAGGATCTAGCTTTAGTTTTCTACGTGTAGTTAAACAATTTTGCCAGGACCATTTACTGAAGAGGCTTTCTTCCATTGTATTGTTTTAGCTCCCTTATCGAAGATTAGATGGCTATAGGTCTGTAGGTTCATTTCTGGGTTTTCAATTCTATTCCATTGGTCCTGAGGTCTGTTCTTATGCCAATACCAAGCTGTTTTGATTACTATGGCTTTATAGTAGAGTTTGAAATTTGGTATTGATATTCCTCCAGCAGAGTTCTTTCCGTTGAGGAGCGTTTTTGCTATTCGGGGTCTTTTATTGTTACATATGAATTTTTGGATTGCCTCTTCTATTTCCTTGAAGAATGAGGGTGGAATTTTGATAGGTATTGCATTGAATTTGTAGATAGCCTTGGGAAGTATTGCCATTTTCACGATGTTAATCTTTCCAATCCAGGAGCATAGGAGGTTTTGCCATTTTTGAAGTTCTGTGTTGATTTCCTTTTTCATGATTTTAAAGTTTTCATCATAGAAGTCCTTCACTTCTTTAGTTAAGTTAATTCCTAGGTATTTTATTTTTTGTGGGGCTATTACAAATGGAATTGCTTTCCTAATTTCAGCCACACTTTCTCGTTGTTGGCATACAGAAAAGCCATTGATTTTTGGGGTTTAATTATATAACCTGCTACTTTGCCAAAGTTTTGAATCAGCTTGAGTAATTTGGGAGTGGATCTATGGGATTCTTTAAATACAAGATCATGTCATCTGCAAAGAGGGAGAGTTTTATTTCTTCTTTCCCTATTTGGATCCCCTTTATGTCTGCATCTTGTCTTATTGCTGTAGCTAGGCATTCTAATACTAGATTGAAGAGAAGTGGAGAGAGTGGGCATCCTTGACTTGTTCCTGACTTAAGAGGAAATGGCTTTAGTTTTTCACCATTAAGTATAATGCTGACTGTAGGTTTGTCATATACAGCCTTTATTGTATTGAGGAATGTTCCATGGATTCCTAATTTTTCCAAAACCTTCATCATAAAGGGATGTTGGATCTTGTCGAATGCTTTTTCTGCGTCTTTTGAGATAACCAGGTGGTTCTTATTCTTGCTCCTGTTGATGTGATGAATAATATTAATTGATTTGCGTATATTGAACCAGCTTTGCATCCCTGAAATGAATTCTGTTTGATCGTGTGGTACGATTTTTTGGATGAATTGTTGAAGTCGGTTGGCCAAAATTTTGTTGAGAAGTTTTACATCAATGTTCATCAAAGAAATCGGTCTATATTTCTCTTTCTTTGATGAGTCCCTGCCTGGTTTTGGGATGAGGGTTATGATGGCCTCATAGAATGTGTTCGGTAGTGAGCTTTCTCTTTCAATTTCATTGAAGAGTTGGAGGAGTATTGGTGTGCACTCAGCTTTGAAGGACTCGTGGAATTTCGGTGAAAAACCATCTGGTCCCGGACTTTTCTTAGCTGGGAGGTCACTTATTGCTGTTTCTATTTCAATGCTTGATATGGGCCTGTTAAGCTAGTTCACTCATCTTGGTTTAGTTTTGGCATGTCAATATTTGCTAGGAAGAGGTCCATTTCTGTCAAGTTGTCAAACTTATTAGCATAAAGTTTTGAGAGTATTCCCTTATAATGTTCTGAATCTTGGTTGTTTCCATTCTCATCTCTGAGTTTATTAATTTGGGTTTGTTCTCTTCTTTTTCTGATAAGATTTGCTAAGGGTCTGTCAATTTTGTTAATTTTTTGGATGAACCAACTCTTTGTTTTGTTGATTCTTTCTATTGTTTTTTTGGATTCTAATTCATTTAATTCTGATTTAATTTTGATTATTTCTTTCCGTCTACTGGATTGGGGTTTATCTTGCTGCTCTTTTTCAAGGAGGTTTAGATGTGTCATTAAATTGTTACTTTCAGATCTCTCCAATTTGTTGATGTAGGAGCTCAGAGCTACAAACTTGCCTCTGAGTACTGCCTTTGCTGTGTCCCAGAGGAGCTGGTAATTTGTGTGTTCATTTTTGTTGAATAGCATGAACATTTGAATTTCCTTTCTAATCTCTTCCATGACCCACTCATGATTCAGCAGTGTGTTGTTCAGCCTCCATGTGATACCAGACTTTCTTTGGTGGCTTTAGGTGTTGAGTTCTAATTTTATTCCCTTGTGGTCAGAGAGAATGCAAGGTATAACTTCAATGTTTGTGAATTTAGACAAGTTTGCTTTGTGGCCTAAAATGTGGTCTATTTTAAAAAACGTTCCTTGTGCTGCTGAGAAAAACGTGTATTCTGATGTTGCTGGGTGAAATGTTCGGTAGATGTCTGTTAAGTCTTGTTGATCTATGCAGCTGTTTAGATTTGCTGTTTCTCTGTTGAGTTTTTGCCGAGTTGATCTATCTAGTGGGGAGAGTGGTGTGTTAAAATCCCAACAATTAATGTCTTTGGATCTATATGGGATTTGAGGGAAAGTAGTGTTTCTTTGATAAATTTGGGTGCTCCATTGTTTGGCGAATAGATATTTAGAATTGTAATATCCTCCTGAAGGAGAGATCCTTTAATTAGTATGTAGCGACCTTCTTTATCTCTTCTCACGAATTTTAATTTGAAGTCTATTTTATCTGATATTAAGATTGCAACTCCCGCCTGTTTATGGGATCTGTTTGCTTGGTAGATTTTGTTCCAGCCATTCACATTGAAAATGTGTTTGTTTTTATGGGGAATATGTGACTCCTGCAGGCAGCAGATAGAAGGGTCTTGTTTTTTAATCCAACTAGACAGTCTATGTCGCTTAATTGGAGAGTTCAGTCTGTTAACGTTAAGAGATAGGACTGAGAGGTATTTGGGAGTTCCTGCCATGTTATCTACCTTCTTGGGGGCTGCGAAAACTGGGTTCTTCCTATGCTTCTTGGATTTGTAGGACATCTTTAAGAATCTTTTGTAGGGCTGATTTGGTGGAGATGTATTGTTTCAATTTTTCTTTGCTATGGAAGGTTTTTATTTGGCCTTCAGTTATGAAGGAGAGTTTAGCTGGGTACAGTATTCTTGGTTGATAGTTGTTGGTTTTTAGGGCATGGCATACATCATTCCAGGCTCTTTTTTGTTTTATTTGTCTCTGCTGAGAAATCTGAGGTGATTCTAATTGGTTTCCCTTTATAGGTGATTACCCTTTTGTCCTTGACAGCTTTAAGGATCTTTTCCTTGTTCTGAGTTGATCCTGTGTGGATTATAATGTGATGGTGGGATGTCCTATTCTGGTCTGGTCTATTTGGGGTTCTAAAGGCTTCTTGTATCTGAATAGGCCTATCTTTTTGCATGTTTGAAAAGTTCTCTGCTAGGATCCTGTTAAACAAATTTCCTAGACCATTAACTTCTGTTTCTAGGTGCTCCTCTACACCCATTATCCTTAGATTAGGTCTTCTGATGGTGTCTTCCAGGTGTTGGATAGATCTATCATATTTCTTGGACTTGTCATGGATGGTTGTATGTTCTTTCTCTATAATATCTAGGCTGTCTTCAATCCCTGAGATTCGATCTTCTGCATGGTCTAACCTGCTGTCAGGACTCTCTACTTTGTTTTTTATCTCTTTTCCTTCTAATTGGTCAGCTTTGATGGCTTCAAGTTCTTTGTTGAAGCTCTGTTTTAGGTCTTGTATGAATTTCTTTACTTCCTTAATTTGGTGTTCAGTGTTTGTCCTCAAATCACTTAGTTGATTGGTTATGGTTTGTTTGGACTCCCATTCCTTCTGTTGGGTTCCATTCAGCATTCCCTTTGTGGTCTCCCTGACTTCCTTCAGCTCTTTGTTAATGGATTCCATGAATGCCTTTAGTGATCTTTGTGTATTCTCTACTTGGTCTCTCAATTCCTGTATTACTCTTTGATTAGCTTCCTCCCGTTCGTGGGATTTCTGCAGTTCTCTTTGAGTGTTTTCAGCCTGCTCACGCCATCCCTCCCTTTCTCTTTGAGTATTCTCAAGTTGTTCACGCAAATCCTGTATCAGTTTTTGAGTAGCTTCCTCACGCTTATGATATTCCTGTATAAACTTCTGGGATGCCTCCTCTCTCTCCCTATCACGCTCATACAGAGTCCTTTGTACGTTGTCAAACTTCTCATTTATCATGTTTGCCAGTAATGTTTGTAGAGCTATTTGGGAACTCTCCTCTGGATTATTCATTATCTGTTCTAACCCCTGATTATCAAGATTGGGAATTGAGGTACCCGAATTTGCCATTTTTCTTGTGTTTTTCCTGCTTACTCTGCCCATTTGAGGTGAAGATAGCACCAGTTTTGTGCTAGAACACTCTCTTAATGCAATCATCAACCAAAGTTTGCATTTGTACAGTCAATAGTCTACAGATACAATCTAGTTCAACAGATACATCTATTCAACATCAAACAACTATATGTTAAAGGACTTCGAACCACAGAGAAGAATTTGGAAAACTAGAAATTATTAGGGTTAGGGAGAGATGTGTTTAAAAAATAGGAATAGATTGGTGTGGGGAGGCACAGGGAGAGTTAACTATGTCCTAATCACAATGCAGGAAATAGGTTGGGTAGGATGCAAGTAGAGAGAGAGAGAAAAAGAAGAAAGGGAAAGGGGAATGAAGAGACCAGAAAAAAAATAGAAACGTAAAAATTAATGTTATTATAGAGTTTAAAAGACCATCTATTTAGAGAGGAATGTGTATATGCTGAGAGAAAAGGAGGGACATAGAGGAGATGTGAAAAACTTTAAAAAAATGCTTAAAATATTATATAGGTATAAAGAGGTGGTACTGCTATTAATGAATTTAAGTCTCAGAGGTTTTGAATTGAGTAATAAATTTGTGGATTAAGTGTGTACACAATGGGGGATAGGGTCTACTAATTAACTACGGGTTTATCTGAGGATGTGCAGGACAGGAGTTAAGTCACATAAAGAAGAACAAAAGAGAGGAAAAGGTGGAAAGGATAGGAAAGGGAGAAGAAAAGATCAGAAGTTCAGTAGAGCTAGACAAAAAACAAAAAGATAATTAAGAAAGAAAGAAAAAGAGAAAGAAGACAAGAAAAGAAAGGAAAACGCACATTCACGTATTCCTACAATATAAATTATAAGAGGAGAAAAAAAAAGTTACTGGAAAACAATTATTTTTTCAGAAGAGGCAAAAATTAAAGATTAATAAAAGTTTTAGAAAAGGAAAAAAAATTTTTATATATATAAGTAACAAAAAACAAAAAAAAAAGAAAAGAAGAAAAAAAAAGTTCTTTGATTTTTTTTTGGGGGGGGGAGGGGTTGGAAGAATCCTGTATCTCCCTTTTGTCTGTTACCAGCCTCTTGTTGGAGTCTCTGGTCAGCTTGAGGTCCTGTGGCTTGATTGGTTTCTTAAGTCAGTTTGTTGGAACAGGCAGAAAAATTCTCTGCTTTACCCAAGATTTTGAGATTCCCCCTCACAAAAGTTTACTGGGAGGGTGATCTGCTTTGAGAATCACAAAAGAGGGGGATGCAGTGATGAGGCTAGGTTCTGGGTAGAGTTGAGGCCTTTCAACAAACAGTAGCTTTTCTCTGGGGCTATTTTGTGAAAAATGTCACAGCGCCCAGCCTGGAGCCATTCTCAGGGTTTCTGTTTTTCAATTGACTGTGATGGCTGCTAGAGGGAGGGGCAGCCTCTGGCTCTAGTTACCCAGTGAGGAGAGCCACTCCAATGGCTGGCACCTGAGCTAGGTGACTTTTCCCTGGATGGAGCTGAGTTTGGCAGGTCACTTCGCCGTTAAGTTCTTGTGACCTGCAAAATGACTCGTTTTATTCCAAGGCCTGAGCTGGAGCTAGCAGCTCCTCCGAGCTTTGTCGGTATCCATGGTGGAGATCACTGGTGCTGGGGGGGGGGGAGGGGTGGCCTTCCCTCCTCTGCTCCCTGAGAAGGAGTGAGGACATCGGGCTTCTACTCACGCTGAGTCTTGGATCCTGGGTCTTCTCTGGTCTGCAAACTACAGGATGAAGATGTCCGCTCCTTGTTGCTTCTTGCTGGTGTTGAGTAGAATCCGCTCGTCTGCTGTGTCTGGCTCCTTCATCCGGGATGACCCCGCAGCGGTGGTCGCCGCCGCGACCCTGCCGCCGCAGCGGCAGCTGCTGGCAAGCGCTCAGATGTGTCTCCTTGGCTTCCCCTCTCTTGACTAACTCTCTGTCCTGTGATGGCACATTTGGTGTGATTCTCTGGCTTAGGACTGTTCACTGGAACTCTAAAACTGCTTTCTATGCGAGAGCTTGTTCAGATTCCAGCTTCTCCTCCACCATCTTCCCGGAACTCCTCGGGTAACATCGTTAATCTACGTGAGCCAGGAAAAGTCCATGACACTCTGATCTCCATTTAATCACCAAAAAAGTCAAAAGTCTAGCTGTGGCTTAAGTAATAGAGTAATATTATTGAGGAAAAATATAGAAATAGCACCTAGACTCTTTTTAAGGCTCAGGACCAGCACCCTTACAAAATCTCCAGATAGCACTTGTGATATTACAACGAGCTCTTGTGCTATTACAAGTCACCATTATGTCTAATGGATTATCTCTACAGGACAGTTGCAGTAAAAAATATCTTGTATTTCTTCATAAGATATGTTCATTCTGGACCAGCTTTATGCCCCATTTTTCTCTCTGGAATGATGTCTTGATTTTGAAATAGAGGAAAAATTCAGTGAAGAATATGGTCTCTGTATCCCTCCCTTATCAATTGTTAACATGATCTCTTTTTTTATTTTTTGGCAGTCTTGGGGAATGAACTCAGGTCCTGGCCACTGTCACTGAGCTGCTTCTTTGCACAATACTAGCACCCTATGCACAGCGTCACTTCTGGCTCTTTCTGTTTATGTGGTACTGAGTAATTGAACCCATGGCTTCATGCATGCTGGGCAAGCACTGTACCACTGAGCCACATTCCCAGCCACATGTTCTCTTTCTAAAATATGTCTTTTTATTTGTGTATTTATTTTTTATTTTGAGAATACTGTACAGAGGAGTTACAATTAAATGGACTAGGTAACGAGTACATTTCTCATCAAGCATTGTTGCCCCCTTGTTGTTTCTAACATGTTTACCTCTGTCCCATCTCTGAAGCCACTGCCACTGCTCTTGAATATATCCTCAGTTTTACTCCTACTTTTCATATCCTATAACTGCTGAATTATTTTCCACTCAACCCACGGAATTAGCTTTCATTTTCTTAAATTTCAGACCTCATTGGCTAAAATCAAACAATAACTCAACATTATCAGTGTCTGAAATTGAAGACACTTAGAATAATAAACAGTTTTTTCAATTTTTTTTTCAGTTATACGCTTGAATTTTGGACCTTGGGCACTGTCCTTCAGCTCTTCAGCTCAAGGCGAGTCCTCTAACACTTGAGCCACAGTGCCACTTCCAGTTTTCTGAGTTTATTGGGGATAATAGTCTCTCAGCCTTTCCTGGCAGGGTTGGCTTTGAACTGACAGCCTCAGATCGCATCCTACTGAGTAGCTAGGATTACAGGAATGAGCCACCAGTATTCCCATCTAATAAATAGCTTTTCATGTGTATCAGGTGATACACAACAACTCAGACCCTTGGGAAGTCTTTTATCTTCCAGTCTGGGCAGGATCTAAACCTACAATATACTCTGGTAGATAACAAAATTAAAGAGATTCTACAAATGTAATTAGTTCCCACAAGAGTTGGATATGAGTTATTTCCGAGGTGTGAGTGCAAATTAAGGGTTTTCTAGAGGTCAGAGACGTCAACAGAATGAATCAAGCAGTAAGGAGAATATGTTTGTCAAGAAAGTATAGGGGTGCTTAGGAGCTGACAACAGTGTTTGTATGATAGGTGACCAGAAAGCAGAAACCACAGTCTCACAACCACAGGACCTAAACCCAACCAGGCATCCTTTAATCTTGAAGAGATCCCCACATTACATGATAGACTATAGCTTTTTGGCCCCCTGCTAGAAACTGAGAAGCTGCTATAGACAAACTACACCCATACTACCAGCCCAAACTGCTAACCTAAAATAGTTGGTATTTGATGGACGCACAAATAAATTTGTGGTAATTTGCCACAGAACATGACAAAATAAATGCATCTCTCAGAGTGCTGGTGCCTCATACCTGTAATCCCAGCTACATAGGAGACTGAGATCTGAGGATCCAGATTCAAAGGGATCTCAAGCAGCAATATCTGTGATATTCATATTGCCAATAAATAACAAAAACCTGGAAATGGTGGTATGGCTTAAGAAGTAGGGAAACAGCCTTAAGGGAAAAGATAAGTAAAGCACAAGACCCTAAATAGAAACTCCAATACAAGCACTTACACATACACACACACACAAAAAAAAACACAAAAAAGAATAGAAAAATGAAAACATTTGTTGAAGACAACGTGGTATTTTCTGCGCTCTGTGTAAAACTCTAACATCTCTCAATTTTTTTCCTTGTGTGAAGTAATTTATTATATTTTATAACTCCAACATCAAGATATCTAACTACACAACTACACAAATGTGTTGGCCACACACTTTTCTATACATCATATTGTAATTGTTACTGCAAACAAAGTACCTTTTCTACTAATTTAATCTACTTAATTGCAGAAACTGGATTTGTACCTTAGTTGAAATTAAACTTCAACTTTTTAACTCATCAAAAGGGAAAAGTTATGCTATATCTTCAGGTACATTCGTATCTGTCACGTTTCCTACAAATGAAATTAGTAGATTGCATCACTTAAAATTCCTATATCCCAAATCAATACAAGACTCTGATTAAAACTAAAAAAATTAAAGTGTTTTCTATTCCTGTTTCATTTGGACAAATTACTTAAAGAAACCTTTGGACTTCCATAGAGATATTATATCCAAAATTCATCTATACCATAGAAAAAAGTTCACAAAAGGTTATCTATAACTCACATAGATGTTGCTCAATTCACCAGAGCAAAAGAACTATAAATTCTAACCTACATATATAAACATCCCATAATAATTTCTAGAAAATTCCATTTTTTCTTAGAAAAATGCTGGCTGCCAACAAACTCACTAATGGTGAGAAGAGAAAAAGAAGGTGTGCAATGGCTGACATTTTACAAAAGCCTTATTTACATGTGGGTACACAGAAAGCCATGCAATGTTCAGGTTTACCTGGAAAGAAAAGGAACTCATCATAATAAGAGAGAAAAACCCTTGGCAGGAACTAGACATAACTGCATTTTAGCTTCTTTGCTCATGCCTGGTGCTCTACCACTTGAACCACACTCCACTTTGGGCTTTTTAATCATGAATTGAACACAAGAGCATCATGATCTTTCCTTGCTTTGAACCTTGATCCACAGATCTCAACCTCCTGAAAAGCCAAAATTACAGGAATGAGCCTTCAATGCTGGCAATAGTGACAGACCAACGCACTGATTTCAAGCTCCAACACCAGTACAAAATCCAAAACCACAATCAAACTTGATAGCCAATAAATATACTAATGTTATATTAAACCAATATAATGAAAGGTGGAGAAATGTGAAGGACATCAGAAAATGATTATCATTATTAGCTTTATGATTTTTAAAAACTTAAAATTACTTTCTTAAAATGTAAAATAAGTACAGAAGACCCCTTGTACCAAGGTGTATGTTTCAAATTAGATAGCTGATGAAAACAAACTGAGAATGCTGAGGAAAACAAAGAATTTTAGAATTCAGTGATTACTACACAGAAAATATACCTGAGAATCTGTGCTTTGAAAAAGTTTCAATTAGGCTAAGTTAATGACACAAAAACATTGTTCTTCTCATTAATGCTCCTCATAAAACAGGTCTACTTTATTCTCTTTATCTAGGAATGGTCTGAATGTTTGATTCACTTTTCCCAAAATGAGACTAAAGACATTCAGCCTTACAAAACTCCAAATTTTGTATCTTAGTACTGAAATTAAGTATATCAAGTATCTTCTTTGTGTTGGGAGTATCATAATAACTTTTAACTTGTTCTTTTATCTTTGAGGCTGGGGGGTGTGTATTTTGACAAAAGAGGACAAGGAAACTCTGGAGGCTGAGATCTGAGGAACATGGTTGAAAACCAGCTCAAACAGGAAAAAGAGAGACTCTTGTCTCCAACTGAAAAACAAAAAGCTGAAAGATGTGGCTCAAGTGGGAAGGTGCTAACCTTGAGCAAGCAAAAACAAAAAGGGGTGGGGAGAGAGGAGAGCACCCAGGGCCAAACTTCAACCTCAAAGACCGTCACACATATACACACATAACTCTGACAACAATTCAAATTAACATCATCTGAACTGCCTAATGGGAAGTGTGCATGAGAATTTAAAAATATTTCCATTTTTAAGAAATACATTTTTAAAAAAGATATACATTAGCATTTTCAATTATGGTTAAAATTTTACATGGTTGCCAAGTTTCTGTGGCTCACACCTGTAATCCTAGCTACTCATGAGGCTGAGATATGAAATTGTGGTGCAAATACAGCCCATGCTGAAAAGTCCTTGAGACTCTTATCATCTGAAAGTTGGAAGTGGAGCTCTGGCTCAAGCGATAGAACACCAGCCTTGGGCTGAATCACTGAGAGACAGCGCCTAGGCCCAGAGTTCAATCCTCATGACCAAAATTCAATTTTTTTTTAATATGGTCAAAACACAGGTAAAAATTCTGGGAATATATTGGCTGGCATACTTCATTCTGCCTTAAGCAAAAGAACTTTGTCTTTGGATTTATTATAAGATGATTATTGCCATAGCATCACTTTAGCTCAAGTTATAGTGTTTGGCATAAAAGAGGAGGCTTTGTGGTCAACATATGAAAATTTATCTTAAATCATCAATACAACTGAATTGATCTCTTTTGTGGTGAAGTTCTTCACATCATTCAATGTTAAGTTGTCTAGGATGATACATACATTCACTCACAACCTTTCAAAAAATCTAAGCAGTCAGACTGAGCATGGTAGATAATGCTAATATGGAATGTAGTATGCAAGGTGGAAAAGGAGAAAACTGGGGGTAGCTTCAGACCACAGCAACTCACTTGGGTTGAACTTATTTCCCCGATGAGTTGATGTTGAAGGCATCACCACTAAGTTTCCAAGGTTATACTGTAGGGCAAGCCCTTCCCCTCAACAACTATATAGTGAGGGAAAGCCTGTCTTATCAGTTTCTACCAACATATCTGTTTCTAGATTATGACTGTATCTAACTAGATTCCTCAAAACCTAAAAATTTGAAACAGTCCAATACACTGGAATAAACCATTTTTTCTATCCTACACTCAGATGTAGGGATAATTTAAAAAGATGTTCAGGGGCTGGTTTATAGTTCATTGAGAGTTTTTGACTAGCTAATGAAACATCCTGGGTTCAATACTCATTAATACAAAAGGAGATACAAAATCAGCTTAAAGTCCAGAAAGTGGAAAGTAATTGAAGCAAAACTCCTGAAACATGGACCAACTCTCCTGGTATGTGTTAAGAAAAGAAGAAGAAGAAAAGCCACCCCTGGCACCTGCCATAGCTACCATGTGTGTTATACCTGGACCCATCAAATCTCAGGTAATCAAAACTGAAGAAACAAAACCATAAAGACTATGGTTTACTGCAGGGTATTGAAGGATGAGGGAGGGAAAATGGGGAGAAGGAACCCTGGTAATGGCAGCAACCATATAAGTAAAACAGTGAATGACATTATCTTGAGTAGAACTTGGAGAGATGCACATGGGACACAGGAGAAATTACATTGACACCCTACTGCACTACAAGTTAAAATGAACCTTTGCAAGCTAATACCTCAGTTTATGGACATATATATTCAGTCAGAATGTGTATACAGATATATGCACATAGTCCATATGCGCACACAGATCACATCCAAAAATAGGAAGAAAGTAATACCACAGTGGATAAACAGTTCAAACTGAACAGTGTGTTGGTCCCAGCTAATACGTCAGAACGTGGATTCCTTACCTCACTTCCTTGCATTCTTTGGATATGGTTATGATGTATATGGCTTGGAAGTTAACTAAAGATAACTACTGCTTGGCAGAGGAGCCTTATTTTTTATTATGGCAGCTTGCCATAATTGATCTCCCCTTCCTGGATGAATGATCAAATGATTAAATATTAATGATAGCATCCTTAAACATAAAGCCTGGCTGCTTTGACTGACATCTTCCTCCATGTAGCTCTCACCATTCAAGCATAAGATATTTGGTAATACATTGTTAGGTTGAGTCTTGGTTGCCTTCATTCAGTCATCTTTATATATATCCAATGGTTGTTTGATTTGTCTTTTGTTTTGTTGTTTGAGTTTTTGTTCACCCTTCCTGCTCCATGCCTCCATTTTCAAATGATTTATAACTGAAGTTAAGTAAAACATTAAGTCCTTAGAATTGTCCAAAGATGGAAGGAAATATTAATGTGAATGCACATACAAAAGAACCTTAATCCTCCTTTTGTTTCCTACAGGGAGAAGGCTGGTGAGGAGCTACTTACCTTGCAAGGTGGCATCTGGCCATGGTACCTGCACCTGGAATGACAGGGACCAGGAAAATGGAGAACTAGGAGATAAAGAATAATAGGCCCTTGGGCAAGGAATTTTTGTAGGCCCTAGAACTGTGTTCAAGTCCCAGTTTTGGAACAACAAAGAGTTAAAGAAAAGAAAGGAAAAAAAACAGAAAGGAAAAGGAAAAAGAAGGACCTATTGCTTGAGTGCATTTTATAGATTAACTATAACTATGCCTCATGGGTATGGGTGATATGAATCTGTTACCCCAGATGTGTCCCATTCTATCAATTGGTCTTCGCTATAAACCTCTTCCCAGGGCACCAGAGAGTTTTGCCCCTGCCAGGCGAATAGTTAGATGGAGTTTCTTTCCTTTAGTCTAGATTGTGGGGCATGGGGACTCTAACAAGCTGGGCTTACCCCCGACAGAGCACAGATGAGCATAGCACACAGCACATGGAGAGAGCCATACTGGAGAGCACTGTTTCCAGTTAAGTGGACCCAACCCCTCTTCTTGCTCCCCTATCCACTGCTCCACTCTGCTAGGTTCCTTGTCCATTACCTCACTTTCCCATCATACCACCACTGCCCCCATCAACTGGCCCATCGCCACCCCGTGTTTCCCCAGCCTAGCACCGTGGTAAGCTGTGCCTACTATAGGCTATGTGCCTAACTACCCCGTTCTGAATCAGTCCCCTTCTTGAGGTCAGACATCCCTCAAGAACCTACTCATTCTCCTGACCCTCCCCTCTCACACCCACAACGTTTAGCTCCACCCCCACCTTTACGGCCCCACCCCTTCTAGCCCTAACCCTTATGGCCCCAGTGCTGTCTCGGTACTGCCTGCCCAAACCTCCGGTGGGAACACAGGAGTGGGAAGGGGAATGTGCATATGCCCATCACTTACTACATAATGCCTGGTGCCAGAATGTTCCAAACATGAGCTATGGCTGCTGCAGAGAAGGAAAGCTCAGGTCAGAGTCTTCCTCTCCTCCCTGCGTGGCTAAGCCTGGACAGCCACAGGGCTCTCTGGTTTTCCTGAGTTCACTGGTGGTTGTGGGGCTGGAGATGCAGTCCTCGCCTCCATCTCCTCAACCAGTGCTGTGCCTTCCTGAGGGATCTTTGGCTTCACTGTGTGGACCTCCAACTTTCTACACAGTGTGGGCCCAGCTGCCAGCACTATACCATGATAAAACCGATTTTAAGAGGCCCCCTCCCTAAACCCCTCTATTTTCCATTTTCTTCTCTGTTCTCCTATGGGAGCCTCCCATCTCAGCGTGGTTTCAACTGAAATGTGCCATCCCCTCTTCCTGGGCCCCAAAATCCCTTCCCAGGCTCCTCGTTCTACCACCACCCGGCTCCCCCACCCCCTGCCCCTCAACACATGGGCCAACCCTGTCCTGTTCCCTGATCCTCCAGTGCCCCACAAACCTTTGTTGGGTTAGGGATGTTGGGACTCAGCTGCCAAAGACAATCCTAGAAGACCCAGTTTCAAGGATACCGGGCCCCACTCCCCCCAATATCCTCCTCTCCACCCCTGATGGTCTGAACCTAACTCTCAACTCGGCCCCTCCTCTCTCAGTGTAGGAAGATTCATCGGTGAGGGGAAGAACCTCCTCTATAGAAGGAAGATAGGGGCTTAGAGTTCACCCCCATCCCCTCTTGGTCATGCCTTCAGTAGTCACCGGTTGTTATGAAGCAACTTCCAGAGGCATTGCAGCTGTATGACATAAGTGGGTGCCCTTCCACTCTACCATTGAGGGAACAAATTGCTGGTGAGGGATTGAGTGCATGTATACATGTTTACTGGAATGCATGCAGGTTGTGCCAGAGTGGCCAGACAGGTGCTACATTGGACCCAGGAGAAGGAAGGCCAGGTCTTGCAGACTGTCCTAAGGTGGAGCCAAGTTACCTGTTCTCCACTTTGTGGACTGCCATCTTGTTGGTTCCTCCCAGTAGTCCCATGTACTGTTATCCCAATTACCCCAATTTTGCGGCAAGTGCGCCTTCTTCCTCATTTCTGGGAAACAATTCCCCGGTGAGGTTTTGTGGGTATGTGATTGTAACTGTGCATTCCCAAGTTTGAGGTACACACATTTGCCTCTTCCTGTTAAATTGTGGTTCCAAGGGAAGGAAGACCATACACAGAGTATTTCAGGAGTCCCTTGCAGGCTATAGACTTCATTGCCCTGGGTTATGTGCTTAGAGCCTGCAATGATTCTGTCCTTCCAAACCAGTGCTTAACCTGCTACAGAGCATGATGAACAGCTTTTCCTTACTTTTTTAAAATACTGTATAGAGGGGTTACAATTACATGAGAAAGGTAATGAATACATTTCTTAAAAGCATTTTTGCGCCCTCCTATTTCCCCCTACCATCCCTTTCCTCTCATTTCCACAACTACAAATCCCCAGCCCCTGCCTAAATTGTAAAGATTATTTTTCAACATAGTGTTTTGTACAACTCATTGTTACAATGGGTCAACCTGTATCCCTATTTAAACATTGTGTTTTTACCCTTCCCCTCTCCAAATTATACCCACATCAAATAGAGTGAAAGGGGATATACCATGGAGGAGGGATATACAAAGCAACCAAAAAATCACATGGTACCTTATAGATACATTAGAAACAATAGCATTAAGAGAAGAAAAACAACTTGTTTCCCTATCTTGGGGTTCATTTCACTTAACTTCTTATCAGGTCATATGAACATAGCTTTTGATGTTTTCTACTTGTCCTACACATATACTAGTTATTGTAAATAAGGGAAACCATGGAAGCTATGTTTCTTTGGGCCTAGCTTAATTCACTTAATATAATTTTTTTCCCAAATGATTCCCTTTCCTAACAAATTGGGCTATGAGGGGCTGGGAAGGTGGCTCAGTGGTAGAGTGCTTGCCTTGCATTCATGAGGCCCTGGGTTCGATTCCTCAGCAACACATAAGCAGAAAAAAAGCAGGAAGTGGCGTTATGGCTCAAGTGGTAGAGCGCTAGCCTTGAGCTAAAAAGCTGAGGTACAGCCCCCAGGTCCAGAGTTCAGGGGCATGACTGGACCCAAAAACAAAAACAAAAGCAACAACAACAACAAAAAAAAACAATTTGGGCTATGTCATTCTTCCTGATGGAGGCATAGGATTCCATTGTATACATATACCTCATTTTCTTGATCCATTCTTCTACTGAAGGGCACCTGGGCTGCTTCCATATCTTACCTATGGTAAAAAATGCTGTGATAGGGCTGGGAAGGGGCTCTGTGGTAGAGCACTTGCCTTACATGCATGAGGCCCTGGGTTTGATTCCTCAGTACCACATAAGCAAAAAGAAAAAAACCGGAAGTGGCGCTGTGGCTCAAGTGGTAGAGTGCTAGCCTTGAGTTGAATAGCCGAGGGGCAGTGCTCAGGCCCAGAGTTCAGGCCCCACGACTGGCAACCCCCCAAAAAATGTTCTGATAAATATCGTTGTGCTGCTAACCTTAGTATGGCCTTATATGTGATCGTTTGGGTAAATGCCCAAAAGTGGGATTGCTGGGTCTTAGGGGAGCACTATGTGGAGTCTTTTAAGGAGCCTCCGTGTTACTTTCTAAAGTGGTTGAACAAGTTTACAATCCCACCAACAATGAAGTAGGGTTCCCACCTGGGAACATCCACTCCAGAATCTGTTATTAGTGTTCTTTTTTATATTAATAAGTTTCTTAGATTGTGAAAATACAGTACAGAGGGGTAACAATGACATGAGCAAGGTAATGAGTACATTTCTTATCAAGCAATTTTGTCTCCTCCTTTGTTTCCCCTTACCATTCTCTTCCTACCATCTCTCCTCCGGGTCCTCCAAAGTTGTAAAGTTCGTTTTTAGAGATACCATCTTGTACACCACATTGTAGGAATGGATCCACCTATATCCCTATTTAAACAGTTTATTTAACCTTCCCATCCACAAATTTTACCAACATCAACTACAGGGAAAACAGGGTTTATACCATGGGGGAGGGAAATACAAAAAAAGAGAAATGATCTTATAAATATATTAGAAACAATAGCAAGAAAAACCGTTTGAGTCCTTATCTTGGGGTTCATTTAGCCTAACGTCAACTTGTCAGACGGCTTCTGCTTGTCTCAGACATATATTACTTGTTGCAAATAAGGGAAATCATGGGACCTATGTTTCTTTGGACCTGGCTTCCTTCACTTAATATAATTTTTTCCAAGTCTTTCAATTTCCTAAAAAATGAGGCAATTGTTGGAGGGAGTGTAAACTTGTTAAACCAGTTTGGAATGTAGTATTGAGGTTCCTCAGAAGACTCCACATAGAGCTTCCCTATGACCCAGCAATCCCACATTGGGCATTTACCTGAATGATCACAAACAAGACCATACTAAAGCTACCAGACCAAGTATGTTTATTGCAACATTATTTATCATAGCTAAGATATGGAACCAGCCAAGATGACCCTCAGTAGATGAATGGATCAAGAAAATGTGAATGGAATTCTATGCCTCCATCAGAGATCTTCATTATAGCAATTCTAACTGGGGTGAGGTGGAATCTCAATGTTGTTCTCATTTGCATTTCTTTTATGTCTAGAGAGGTTGAGTATTTCTTCCTGTGTCAATTGGGCATTGTTATTTCCTCTTTAGAGAAGCTTCTCTTTAAGTCTTTAGGCCACTTATTTATAGGGCAATTGTTTCTTTTAGTATTTGTTGTTGGGCGATTTAATTATTTGAGCGCCAAGTATATTTTAGATATGAGATCCTTATCGGTTGTGTGGATAGTTAAGATCTTCTCCCAGTACATGGGCTTCCTATTGATCTTGTTAGCTATGTGCTCTGCCATTTAGAATCTGTACAGCTTCATGCAATCACATTTGTGCAACCTTTCTTTGATTTGTTGTGTTTCCGGATCTCTATTAAGAAAAATTTGACCTATGCCAGGAAGACCTAGGGTTTCTCCTATTCTGTATTTTATTTTTTTTAGTTTGTCTGCTCTGACTCCTAGGTCTTTGATACATTTGGAGGTGATTCGCTTGCAGAGTGATATATTCAGATATAGCTTTAGTTTTGTACAGGTGATTAACCAATTTTGCCATTTAGTGAGGATGCTGTCTTTCTTGCATTCTATTTTTTAGCTCCCTCATCGAAGATTATGTGGCTAAAATTCTGTGTGTTCATTTCTGAATTTTCAATTCTATTCCATTGTTCCTGAGGTCTCTTCTTGTGCCACTACCACACTGTTATGATTACTATGTCTTTGTAGTAGAATTGGTAATTTGCTATTGATATTCTTCCAGCACTGTTTTATTCTGTTAAGGATTGTTTTTCCTATGCACACTATTTTATTGTTCCATATGAATATTTGGATTACCTTTTCTATTCCCTTGAAGAATAAGGTTGGAATATTGACAGGTATCACATTGAATTTGTAGATACCCTTGGGAAGTATGGCCATTTTCACGATATTAATCCTTCTGATCCAGGAGCAAGGGAGGATTTCCACTTTTTAAGTTCTGTTTTGATTTCCTTTTTCAGGTTTATATAATTTTCATCTTAGTGGTCCTTCACTTTTTAAGTTAACTCCTAGGTATTTTATTTTTTGTGGGCTTATTACAAAGGAGTTGCTTTCTTAATTTCTGCTGTGCTCTACTCATTGTTGGCATACAGAAAAACCATTGAATTTTGAGGGTTAATTTTATACCCTGCTTCTTTGCCAAATTTTCGAAGCAGCTCAAGTAATTTGGGAGTAGAGGCCATGGGATTATTTAAATACAAGATTATATCATCTGCAAAGAGAGAGAGTTTTACTTTGTCTTTCACTATTTGGATACCTTTTATGTTTGCATCTTGTCTTATTGCTGTAGCTAGGCATTCTAATAATAAATTGAAGAGAAGTGGAGAGTGGACATCCTTGTCTTGTTCCTGAGTTAAGAGGAAATAGCTTTAGTTTTTCACCATTATGTATAATGCTTTCTCTCAGTTTGTCATATACAGCCTTTATTGTATTGAGGAATGTTCCACGGATTCCTAATTTTTCCAAAGCCTTCATCATAAAGAGGTGTTGAATCTTGTCAAATGCTTTTTCTGCATCTATTGAGATAACCATGTTATTCTTATCCTTGCCCTTATTGATGTGATGAATTACATTTATTGATTTGTGTATGTTGAACCTCCTTTCCATCCTTGAAATGAATAATCCTGTTTGATCGTGGTATATGATATTTTTGATGAATTTTTGAAGGTGATTGGCCAAGATTATGTTGAGTAGTTTTGCATCGATGTTCATCAAATAGTAGGTCTATAGTTCTCTTTCTTTGATGAGTCTCTGCCTGGTTTTAGGATGAAGGTCATAATGGCTTTTTTATTATAAAGGTACTCTACAGAGGGGTTACAATTACATGAGTAAGGTAATGAGTACATATCCTATCGAACATTGTTACCCCCTCCTTTGTTTTTACCCTATTATCACTTCCCTCCTTACCTCACAAACTCCTCCCTTCCCCCACACTCAAAGATATAAAGTTCATTTTCTTGTACATCTCATTGGTATAATGGTTAAACTTGTAACCTTATTTCAATATTTTAGTACTTTTCTTCCCCTTCCCAAATTTAAAAAAAATGTATATATAAGATGTAGGGTGTTGTACTAATCTTTCTTCACCTTGGGAACTCCCTGATTCCTCGTCCTAGTTGGCCCAGGTGCATATATCATCTGTCTTTGTTTTTTTTTCAAGGTAAGTGGTTCCTCTTCCTTCCTCAACTTTAGGAACACAATTTTAGCACAGGGGTTGTGGGGTGTGTCTTTGGCGTTAAGAGAACATCGTTTTCTTTCTCTTGCTGTCACTTACTGAACAAAAGATTTTATGTTGTAATATACACAAATTTGTTGATATTTTCCTATATATATATATATATATATATGTCCTTTGTGAAATAAATTTTCATTCTTAAAACACTCACTTAGAATTCCTTAAACGTCCATGGGATGCTTTCTACCTTTGTGTCCTTATTTGTTTTTAGGAATTCTTTGCAAAGGCTTTAAGTCATGGTATACTTGGTATTTATTCATATAGATAGCTAGCTATCCTAGTGGCTGTTTATTGCATAATCTAGTGTCTGATATCAAGTTCCCACTTAGGTTTGGTCCTTATTTCTCTACTGTTTTCTTATTGCGTTTCTTCACCTTTAATATCAGACTGTCTTGATTACTATGCTTCAGTGTGACAAATCTTCATTTCAGGTGGGATGTGTCCCCACTTGTTCTTCCTCATTCTTTGCGTCTTTGATCTTTCACAATCCCTCCCCTCCTCTAGTGTTGGAGACCAAACCCAGGTCTTCTGCATGGATGCCAAGTTCTCTACAAGTGAGCTACATGTCCACCCAGCTCTTAATTATTTGAAACAGCAGTCACTGGGTCCATGTGGGGATTTTTTAAGTTTCCCTCTAGAATTACGGTCTCTTTACTTACGATCCCTGACTTTGGTCACAGAATAAGAATTTCCAGAGAAATCACCATGGCAAGAAAAGTTGGCATAGTTTTATTGAGTAAGCAAGCAAACAATCAGCAGCGGACAGACAGAGGCACAGTCAGTATGTGGGTGCTGTCACAGAGAGAAGCATAGAGCTGTTTGACATCAGGGGAGTTTTTCTGAAAAAGCAAGGTCTGTCATAAAGTCATGCAGATGCTTTGCTTTTTGTCATTCCTGGTGTTACACCTTTTGAGTTCTTGATTATGTATTTGGTGACTCACTCTTTAGTATATTTCTTCTAGGAAAAAAACACATTTTGCCATACAACAGATATTTGTCCTTAAGATGAGGAATGCATCCTCTTGATTCTCAGGCTGTATTTAGAAGCAAAGAAGATGTGCTTGCATGTTTCTAAATGTCTTGTTTCTTTTTGAGTTCCTGTCTACCATTCCTCAAGGCTTATTTCTCCTAACTGAGGATGCCTCCAATCTATACAAATTGCTGTGAAGACTTATCATAGTATTGCATTGAATGTATAGATAGTTTTGATGGAAATTAATACCTACTTGATGCTGTGTATTACTGTTCACAATTGAGCCATGGTTCTCCTTTTAGCTCTATTTCAATTATTTTTGCAAGTTTTAATTTTCTTTACAACGTATGATGTGTTTTTGTTAGATAGTTCTTTGTGTGCTTTTATTGGGTTGTTTTGGTATGAACAACACTGGGGATTGAACTCATACCTCGTTTATGGGAAGAAAGCACTCTACCACCTAAGTCACAATCACCTATGGAAGTTTGTTGTTTTTTGTTTTTTTTTTTTTTCTTGGTCATGGGGCTTTAACTCTGGGCCTGGGTGCTATTCCTCAGCTCTTCATCTCAAGGCTAGACCCCTACAACTTTAGCTACAGTGCCACTTCCAATTTTCTGTGTGGTTATTTGGAGATAAGAGTCTCATGGGCTTTTCCTTCCCAGGCTGGAGTTGAACCACAGTCCTCAGATCTCAGCTTCTGAGTAGCTAGGATTGCATGTGTGAGCCACTGACACCCGGATATGGTAGTTTTTTTTAATAATTGAAATTATTTATTTTTTGTCCTAATTTAATTTAATATTTTTATCTCTTTTTTCATCACATGGAATTGAGTATAGGATAATTTATATGTATGTATGTGCATGCTTTTGTGTACATATGTGCTAATACTGAGGCTTGAATTTCCTTAAATTTTTTCAAGCAAGGTTGGCACTACACCACTTAAACCACACTTTCAGGGATTTTTTGCTGCTTAATTGAAGGTAAGAATCACGGATTGGCTACTTTGAAGGATTAGTTGTGCGATGAGAGTTCGGAGCCAGACTGTGCAGTCTCCTTCCCTCTTCCCTCTAATAAACTACTCAGGAAAAGCTGCAAATGCCATTGCGACTCAAGAGGTAGAGCATTAGATTTAATGAAAAGCAACTCATATGCAGTGCATAGGCCTGAATTTCAACCCTGGGGCCAGCGGGTTAAAAAAATAACAAACTCTGAATTGTCTGACTAGTCTAGCTTTAAACCATCATCCTATAGATCTTAGCCTCTGAAGTAGCTGGGATTACAGGTATGAGCCTTTAGTAATAGTAATAGTTTTCTAATATTATTATTGACAGATGCTTTAAAAAACACATGGCTAACAGTGTCTCATGTTTATAATCCTTGATATTATGGAGGGTGAGACATAAGATCCTCGGTTTGAAGTTGGGACCAATTACAGAATGTTTGAGACTTATCTCTAATTAACAACCAAAAGGTTGTATGTAGAACTGTGGCCCAAATTTTAGAGTCATAGCCTTGATCAGAAAAATCTCAGAGACAGTGCTCAGGTAATGAGTGCAAGTCCCAAGACCAGCACAAAAAATTAAAATAAATAGAACACAAAATAATCCCAGGTATGGCTAGTGACAGTTTGCATATTTTTCCAACAAATTATGTACCAACAGTCAGATGAAACTTCTGCTTATAAATCTGCACTAATTATATTTAAACAATTATTACACTCTTTCATTTAGAAAGTTAGCCAAGAATTAATGCCAGTTGAAGAGAAATTGTATGTGATTACGACTTCAGCAACAATGCATTTTTTTTACTTTTTAAAAGTGTCACCTATTTATCACCTTTCAAATATATATATATATATATATATATATATATAAAACATTATTAAATTAATTTCAGCTAAATATTAACTTCACTGTCCTCTAAATTTAAGTGTTGAACTAAATTTTATATCAGAGTGAATTGTATAAACATTAGGGAAATAACTGAGGCAATGAAAAGGGGAGCAAATTGGATTGAGACTGGCTACCAAGGTAGGTCTTCAAGAGGCCAGGGCTGTTTCTCATTCCTAAGGTCCGTTTCCCTGACTAGTCCTCCTCCCCTTGAGTCTAATCAAAGGATTAGCTTATAGGTATGGGAACACCAGCAGCTTGAGTTGAAGGCTTTCTTTAAAGTCTCTTTCTTTTGTTTAAATGCAGGAACAAGAGAAGTCACTGGCTGACTGGTCTCTGACCTGGAAAGTAATTCGAAATATGAAGACCAACCTGTGTGGTCTGTGTGGAGGAGGATGTGGTGGTGACAAAGAATAGATAGAACTTTTGTGCAGAACTTGCACATTGTTACTCCTGTGTGTAAGTCAGCAATCTTCCCATAGGAAATTGCAATGTCCCAAAATGTTAGAAAGGGGCTTTAATTTTGTTAGAATTCCTTTTCAGTGGGATCCCTGCTCCTCCACTGTTCCTTTAGATTCTGTAGTTTTAGAAGGCAGCAGCATGCTTAACAGAAACAATCCCTTCTTTCCACAGCACTGGATGCTGCAAGTATGTACACATTTAAGGAAAGTTTGAAAATAATCTTCATCAGGTAGGAGAACAATGAGAGGGATGGGGTGATAATGGGGCTAAGCTAATATTGATTAGATTGTGACAAGTGTTGCCTGTCTGTTGAGAGGCCTCTGGCCTTTCCTGAGCAACACCTCATTTGGGCCTAACAGCAGGGGTCTTACTGGGCTCCTCTACATACACATGTAATCAGCTTCTTTTTACAAGCTGGTGGGATTTTTAAACTTTTAGAAGCTATCAGATTAACTGATTGAACTCAAGAGGGTACGGGTACTTAACTGTTCACTGTTACTCAGGTTAGAGTCCTGGGTAATGTATTGGACAGTTTATATAAGTGATGAGATCAAAGCAAATTGAAGGCTTCTAGTAATCTTAAAGGTCTTTAAGAACATAAAATCCAGTGGAAAGTGGCACTATGGCTCAAAGTGGTAGATTACTGGCCTTGAGCAAAATACTCTCAGGGACAGTACCCAGGCTCTGAGTTCAAGCCCCACGACCGTCACACACACACAAAAATTGAACAAAGTATTTGCTTGTCTCATTTTAAATGTCAATTTAAGTTTTTTATTTAAAGTTTATACAAAAAGAAAGTATTTGGTGTTCTAGGAAATTTCTCCAAAAGTTAATGTAGAGCAGAATGTAGGGCCATTGTGAGATTAATTAGGAATTCAGAGCTGTGAACGACTATAGTTTTATAAGCTGAAGTCAATATATGTCAGAGAGATGGAAACAAAACTTGGCTTTCTAGCAATAGACTTTCAAGCCTTTTCAACACATTTGGCTGGGTAGATGGTGCTACATTTGTTAATTTTGCTCCACTCTGAAAGTCTTGTGTAAGAAGAAAATCCTATTTGCTTTCTTATTTATGAACTGCATGTGAAAACTTTAGCAAAGGACCTTGTGTGGCACCTTTTTAACTAGAAGTATTTCAAGTTTTTTAAGACCTCAGAATCCTTCTGTACTCTAGCCAGGCTGCTTTGAACTATTTAATTTGAAATTTATTAGCATAATCATTTATCATTGTTGGGAGGATATTCCTATGCTTAGTAAATCTACTTGTTGGAGTTATTTGTAAGCAATGAAGCATTGGGTCTTTCAGAGTTAGCCTGTGAAGAGTAGAATGCATTGAGGTGACATTTCCATGATTTATAGGCAAAATCACCCTGTTCTATTAGAAGTGTGGGATCAAATGAGTGATGGGCCTTGGTTTAAGGTTTCTTTTATTTTACTATGTATGAATCCTCCATCATATATATGCCTTTAATCTTTCTGATATGTTGTATTATAAACGTTTGGTTTTAACATGATGTGAATTAGTTTTTAAATGAAACAAACAGGACATTTGGCCTTAATGATGGAAGAATTTGATTAATTTTAATAGACAAAAATATTGTCAGAATTAAATTATAAGTTTATCATCAATGGAAAATAAATATTGAAAGTACATAAAGCAGAAGAATTTAGGTGGTGCTAAATATATTCAGCCTTTCTTGTTTATAAGGTAAAAAATGATTTGCAATGGGTAACAGTCCTCTTGGTCACCTAGAGTTGTTACTTCAGCAAAGGTATGATAATGTCTGAGGATGTTGAACCCTAGGTTTCTAAAAGCAAGAAAAACAGATGTAAGTCCTCAAAGATGCTGACCAATATGAATGAAATTCACACTCCATTAATAGGAGGGAAGGACACCATTTTGTTTGCTATCTTCAAAATACAAATGCATTTTTCTCTGCAGGTGACTATCAGCAAAGTGGTGGGTGATTGTAGACAGACTCGTTTCGTGGATCTTATTCAATCAAGAGAATAAGGAGCTGTGGTGATGGCTGGTGTAGATGGACAACAGTTCTACAGACAGCTGACATCATCATTGAAGAAAGGCCTGAGAAGTTTCAGAAAGTAAGCCAGCAGTGTCCAGGCAGGTGTAGTTTGAACACCCTTCTTACTGCTGAGAATCTTATATTACAGGCATGATTCCTATAAGGGTTGAAGAAAACAGTTGCTTTCTTTACATTGGCAGGTCTTACAGCAAGAGGGGCTGTGTGTCCTGAAGAATCTTGGTGTGTCAGACTAGTGAAACAGTCTAGTTATTACACAAGAACAGAGGTCATCTATGGTGAAATTGATGATTTCAGGTAGTCACTAGGCCTCAGATGTAATGTAGCTCCATAATATCTGTAACAAGAGTGGTGTTCATGTAGTTAAATGAAACTGAATTATATCCACTTGTGAATTCCCAAGTAAATTAGAATAGAAGATATCCATGAGAGAAGTCAGTGGGGCTGCTGCGTCAATAAAGTAAGAACAAACCATATTTTGAGTTTGTTTATTGAACCTTTCTTGACTTTCCAACCTTTCCCTTTGAAATTTCATTAACTATCACGTATGATGAAAATTTCTCAATTACAAAACTCTTTAAGAGTCACTCCATATTTGTGGCTAAAGAAATAAATAGTTTTGGAGGCTGGGCACTAATTGCTCAATCCTGTAATCTTAGCTACTCAGAAGCCTGGGAACTGATGGTTGAAGTTCAAATCCAGTCCAGACAAAAATCTCCCTTTAGTCCTCAAAACCCATGTAAATGTAGCTTTAACTCAAGTTATAGAGCACTTGTCTTAACAGAAAAGCTAAAGGACAGTGCCCAGGCCTTGAGTTCAAGTTCTCATAGTGGAACAAATAAAAAGTAAAAAAAGAGAGATGGAGAAATACTGGAATTTCCTGTTTTCATAAATTACCAGGACCACATGGAGGTAATAATCCTGTTAAGTTAAAAGAAGGTCCAGTTGAAGCAAATGGATGAACAGCTGAAAAGTGGCAGCAGAAAGACAAGAACCTTCAATATCGATAACACGCTTAGCAAAATCAAGGGCATTCATCTTCAAGAAAGTACACCTCTCTAATGACATATTCATCTTAGATTATTCTCCTCATATCTATGAACATCCTCTAAGATTGGCTACACATATCCACTAGAGTCAGCTGACCACAGCATACTGTTTGTGACATTTCCTGGATAAAGTTGCTTGTTCTCATTGTCATTAGCCTTCAGCAGTTTCAGTGAAGAGCATGTTCTCCCATTTTGCCTGGAGTCGATAGCCTCCTCTTCTATTTCCCAGCAAAGAAACTGTGGCTAGCAGGCTTGAGAACTGTTACATTCAGGGGTTCTTCAGCTTTGCATTTTCCTTTCCTTTCTTGGTAGGTGAGTTGGAATAAGAAAAAAAATTAAGCAGTGTGTTTTAGTTTTAACTTAAAGATATTTATTTGAAAATACTACAAGTTATAATTCTTTAAATTTATTATTAATTCGCATATAATAGGGCTAGTTTTAGTGTTGCATGCCTTTAAACCTAAATATTTAGAAAGCTGAAAGCTGAGGATCATTGTTTCAAGACAGACAAGGTAAAATCTATCATGAGACTGCTATCTTCAACTAAGAACCAAAAAGCTCAAGGTGGAGCTGTGGCTCAAATGGAAGAATGCTAACTTTGAGCAAAAAGGAAAAGCAAAAGAAACTAGACCCTGAATTTAATTCCTAGTACTAGGACACAGGAATTGTATATGTGTATATATATATATATATATATATATATATATATATATATACATATATATGTATATATATACTATATGTATGCATATATATGCATATTTGTGTGTCAATATGTATATAAATTGTATATGCATATGTATATGTATATATATAATTATATGTTATTAGCAAGTGTCAACTATATGCAAGTGAACATTTAGTCTTGCTCTTAAAAACAGATTCATATGCAATTATGAACCCTTGTGATTTATAGGATCTAACATACATAGGAACATAAACCACCAGACTGGGAAATTAATAGAATGGTTTTTGTTGTAGAATAGACTGTATGCACAATATTATGTAAATGATACTAAGTAATTCACTAAAACATTGAAAGCAAAAGCATAATAGTACAAGAAATCACATTTAGACCTGGACTATGACATTCAGTGGACGGGTAGATCATGAAAATATGATAGCTATATGCATATAAGTATGCATATATATGTTCATATTCATATATACGCTTATATACATACATATGTACATGCACACTGGAATTTTCTTTATCCATTTGATAAAATGATAATGCATCATTTGCAAAGAAAGGAAAGAAATTGGGAGAAATCATGTTAAGTGAAGTAAGGAAAGAAAGTTAAACCCAAAGTGACAAATGAGATATATTTTCTGTTATATAGGAAATTAGATATAATCTAGATCACTGCAATATGCACACATTGGGGTGGAATCCATGTATACACCTAGGTAAGAACTGAAATATGATTGGTTCAGAAAAGAATTCAAAGAATGTAATTCCTTAGAATAGCTAACTCAAATTCCAACAAAAGAAACACTAGAAATCAAGTATTCACAGGTAGGGCTGGGATTAGGGTAGGGAGAAATAGATAAATGAAGCAATAAAGTGGGGAAAAAAGCAATGATCTAGCTTAATGAATATCCTACAAAATGAAGAAACTTGAGGAAAAGATGGGAGTGCCTGTGTTGGGAAAATTATGAAAGAAATGACATTGATTAATATCCATTATAGACATGTACTCATGTATTGAATGTCAACTCATGTGTACAAGTAGAAATCAAAATAAAATTTAGAAAAGCAATACTCGGTATGCTCATTCGAGTATTTCAGTGATGGCGGTTCTCTGAATAACTAACAAACAATCAAAAGTTCAAGAAAATAAGTAACAGAAAGGGAAGTCATGTTTGGCTGCAGAAGAGGTTTCAGAAAAGAGGGGGCAGATTAATGAAAAGAAGAAGGGATGGGAAATACAATCATATTGATGATATATATGTAAAATTGGAACCAGGAAACATAGGATGGGTAGTGTTGGGAAAGATGGGGTAGATCAATGGAACATTAATCAAGATGCATTGTACTAATAAACAAACTCATTGAATTGAAAACTCTTCGCACAACAACTTTATGATAAATACAAATGAGTAAAAATAAAGACATGATTTAAATTTGTGCTCCATTTCTTGTAGCAAAGTGATATATAGTAAGCTATAGTTTGGGCAAAAAGTAAAATTAAATTAGCTACATGACAAAACAAGAAACGGGAAATGTATTGGGGTAACAATGCCTTTGGAAATATACATGCCTCATGATATGCATTTCAAAAATATCAATATTCTGATTACTTTTTTATGTTTTTTTAATTGTGAAAATAGCATATGGAGGGGTTACAATTACATGTACAAGATAATGAGTACATTTCTTATCAAGCATTGTTGCCTCCTCCTTTGTTTCCACTTGCCATCCCTTCCCATCTCTCCCCTCCCCCTGCCAAAATTGTAAAGTTCGGTTTTCAACATAATGATTTGTACATGTCATTGTTGCAATGGGTCCACCTTTATCCCTATTTAAATGATTTGTTTTTTTCCCTTCCCATTCAAAAATTATACCAACATCAAACAGAGTGAAAACAGGAGTTACGGAGTGTGGGAGGGACATACTAAGCAACAAAGAAATCATCTTATAAATATGTTAGAAACAATTGCATGAAAGAAAAAAAAAACATTTGAATACTTATCTTGGGGTTCATTTCACCTAACATCAACTTATCTGACCTTTTCTGCTTGTCTCAGACATATACTAGTTATTGCAAATAAGGGAAACCATGGGACCTATGTTTTTTTTGGCCTGACTTACTTCACTTAATATAATTTTTTCCAAGTCTTTCCATTTCCTAACAAATGGGGCAATGTCATTCTTTCTGATGGAGGCATAGAATTCTGTTTTGTATATAAACCATATTTTCTTGATCCATTCATCTACTGAGGGGTATCTGGGTTGGTACATATCTTAACTATGGTAAATAATGCTGCATTAAACATAAATAAAGTGATCTGTGAACTTTGGGACACTATTATAATAATGTCTTATGATTCATAAGTTAGCTAGAGTTGCTAAGAATATTATTGTTATTTATCTTATATTGTAAAATATAAGGAACTCTTATAATACCAATACATTATAACATAGATACAGAAGTTTCTCTCTTTAAATTGCTCCATGGGAGACTGTTACATATAAGCTGCTACAAGATCCAAAACCACAAATATAAATAAAATTACTTAGAAGGAATTGTTAGGAGGACAATTCTTATCTTTCACAATCAATGTCAGCCATGGACTTCCTGAAAGAAAGTCAATCAGAGACAAATGTGTTTGTTTTGCTAGGCCCCTAGTGCCAAACAAGAGTGTTGAAAAGACCCATTATAGGAACTTAATTCTCAAAGTCAGACCACAGTATGGTCAGAACCTCAAAGTCTACTATATGGAAGAGACTATCTCTGACCCCCATGCTCTTCTTTTTACCAAAGAAAGAGTTCTTTTAGTAATTTATGTTTTTTGAATTTAGATAATGAATGAACATTTTTCACATAAATGAAGTTTGAAATCCCTTTGATCCATTTTCCCATGCTTAAAACTAGCAACACAATAAATAGTAGTTGCCACAAATTAGAACTTTTCTGTATCAATGGAAAAACAATCTAGAGAATATAGATTCTACAGAGAACCAAAGGAATCCAGAGATACATCTATTTTCCATACAATTGTTCCAACGGAATAAAGACCAACATGGTTTCTTTAAAGTAAGAATTAGTCTAATGTCTGCACACTCACACTTAACAAATATTTATTGTAAACTTACTGATTGTATTCTAGGTAGACTTTCTTATTGTTGACAGACAAAAATTGCTTGAGTGAGACACAGGAATCTTAAGAAAGACTTATAGATAAAGGACATAGTGTGTTAGAAGAGGAAACCATGGTAGGAAAATGAAACTTACTTTTTATTGGTCACAGGGCACGAACTCAGGGCCTGAGTACTGTCTCTCAGTTCTTTGGTTCAAGGCTAGCCCTTTACCTCTTTGGGACAGAGTACCACTTCAGGTTTTTCGTTGATTAGCTACAGGCAAATCTCATAGGCTTTCTTCCCAGGCAAGTTTAGAACCATAATTCTCAGATCTCAGCCTCATGACTAACTAGGATTATAGACGTGAATCACCAGTATCCACCACCCCACAAACTGAAACTTTTGAGCTTCTAGTGAGTTCAATCAATTTTCAGTGGAAACCTCAAAAAGTGTGGTCATTAAAGACCTCATAGAATGGTTCTATCAATATGATTGATCTTCAGTACAAATCTGATCTTGTTGTCACCTCTTGGCAGCAGCAGAGCCTGGGTCTATTCTATCACAAATGTAAAAGACTAGCAAAAGGATAGCCTATGGTATTTCTGCTTAGGAGTCAGGACAAGTAGTTGAATGCAGGAATGAAGCAATATGTTCCTGGCATAGGAAGGCGTGGGAGAGACAACAGACTAGAGAGAAAACTGGTGGACACAACATGTAACCCCTTTTCCTTCGAGGAAAATGACCTCCTACAAAGTGGCAGTTACACAACTGACCTACTGCATTTTCTGATATGAAGGAAGGTGTCATATCTCACTAAACAACTCACTTGTAGTCAAAGAAAGGGAAATTCTTTAGTGTCCCCCTTAGGCCCAGTCTCAGTTAATCTCCATCTTAGACTTTGTCCAGTTTCTATTCCCACCAGAAGGTCCCTGATGAGGCCCTGTGGGAACTGAAACCACTATCAGTTTGGGATCTGTTCCTTCTGTCAAGGCTGTGGTGGGTGGTGGGAAAGCTCATTCTCTGAATTGGGCCCTAGTTCCAAATCTCTTCAGAGAAAGTCAAGGAATAACAGATTCTGCCTGAGGGAGTGAGTTTCTCCATTTCAAAAGAGATCAATTAATATCTGATTCTGAGGCCTAGGTGGAAGTCCTTCAATAGATCCTCTAAGCTGGGGTGGAAGTTAGCACAGACTCCAGGCAACCCTCACATTTCTCCATCTCTTTCTCATGAACACAAAGATTACAGGAGTTGAGATCAGAAACAAGGAAAAATGAGAGTAGTAGAAAAATCATGCCCAGTGGGAGGAATTAGAAACTCTGGGTAAAAATGAGGTTACAAAATCTCGTAGGATCACTCACGTAATTCGGGAATCACATCATAAGATTAGAGAATAAACATAATAAATTACTGCCTAAATTAGTCACCCTACTGTTCTGACTACAAGTGTTCTTTTAAAAGCTAGGTGTCCTAGATCTAGGTTGATGAGGAAAAGAAAGCACATTCTTTCCTCACAAAGTTCTACTGAGTATCTTCATCCATAGCATATATATATAGCATCCTATATTTTATTTTAATCCATTTGTTATGAAATTAAACAAATTATGGGGAAAATCTTTCTATGGTAAATTTTCTTCCATGGCCTACTTATTTGATATTATTAAGTATTATTTTTATAGTTTCATTTTTTAAAATTTGAGCAAAATGTTTTGTTAAATTAACACAAATTAGTTGCACATTTTTCTTATTTTTCCGTGTCTGTATATGTGAAAATATACCTTGATCAGCACCCCATATATTTTCTTCATCTTCTTTCCTCCCTTCCCACACAAACACAGATATCTTCAAGCAATCACATCAACATTTTTGGCCATATTCTCTCTCCTTCACAGTTCTGATCCTTCTGTGAATTCCTACTATTACGTATACGAAATACAGATACTGTTTTGTCTTTTCATAAACATTTTAAGTGTATTTTATGTTTTGGAATGAGTTTCATCAGTGTGCACCAAATAGGCATATACTTCATTCAACTTGACCATGCAGATGAATGTTTTTCTAACATTCATCCATCTTCTACCATTCAACAGCTTCTGATGTGTCTTATTTTATACTTTCTTTATTTAGCTTTTCAAGATAATTTCTTATTAACCTTCTAGCATTATCTTTTTCCCAATTGTTGCCTTCTTAACATTGCTTCAAATTATAAACTATATATGATCGTCCTGTATGTGTTCACTAATATATTTAAATTTTGGTCTAATATTCATCTATTATAGGATATTCTTAACCTGTTGTAACTGCTCTGAAAATCAATATGGATGTTCCTCACAAAAGCAAAAACATAGTGCCGTAAAAGCCCATGAAATTAGTATTAGGTGTATATCCAAAAATACGTTGCAATGAAACAATAGAAGCATTCACTTCTCTTATATCCGAGAATATGTTTATAGCTATGAACAGCACATTTTCTTTATTCCCTTTACTGGTACACCTAGGTTGATTGCAGATCTTGGTTGTTATGAATACTGCTACCATGAACACGGATGTTCATGTTTAATCATATTCCTTCAATATGTATCCAAGTTATTGTAAAGGTCATTAAAATATGTGGGGTTTTTTGGTATTTTGTAAATCTCCACTCTGAGCTCCATATGGCTTGCACTAGTTTACAATTGCCACACAACTAAACACAGTTCCTGATTTATTTCAACCTCTCCAGCATTTGTGTTTATTTGGTTGAGTGGTTATAAATATTCTGATGTGTAAGATTGGAGCTCAGTAACTTTTTGATATGTGGATAAGAATTTCAAATATTTCATTTATTTATTAAACATTTAAATTTGTACTTCATTCCTGATCAGTGTCCTTTTTGATATTTGATCAATTTTTTTTTTTTTGGGGTCCGGTCGTGGGGCCTGAACTCTGGGCCTGGGTGCTGTCCCTCAGCTCTTCAGCTCAAGGCTAGCACTCTAGCCACAGCTCCACTTCCAGCTTTTTTTTTTCTTTATGCTTATGTGGTGCTGAGGAATCGAACCCAGGGCCGTAGGCATGCAAGGCAAGCGCTCTACCACTGAGCCACCTTCCCAGCCCTTTGATCAATTTGTGGTTTTTTCCCATTCCAACTATTAACATTAGTTAAAAAATTATTACAGTGGTGCAAAATTTACTAAAATCAAGTGATTGTACAATTATAACACTGGATTTTTGTTTGTTTGTTTGTTTACACCCAGGCAATTATTTCAATAAAGATGTTGAACTTCTTTCAATAGAAAAGTAGATTGAAAGGATAGTATCTCTTATTAGTGCTAAGATAATCTCAAATTAACAGTCACTGCGTAGGCCCCGACAATTGGGCAAAGTAAAACACATTAATACAGCACAAATTGCATTTGAAGAGATCCAAAGGCTTCATAAAAGATGTTTTAAAAAGGCACCAACTTCATGAAGCAAATGGTGAAGTTTACAAGCAGACCATAGGAATCTGATTATCAAGAAGATGAAGGGATAAAAGTATACAGAAAAACAACTTTAGAACATTGACTAAGAATTTGTGGAGGGGGGAAAACCACTAGATACAAAATCTCAATGCTGAAGGGCAGAAGTGTTTTACCCTAAAACTCAGGTGTGTCTGATTCTCTCACACCACACACACGCACACACACACACACACACACACACACACACACCTCGTGTACACATAGAAATCCAGGGGCAGCTGTATCTGGGACAATGAAGTTTTTTCCTCTTGCTATCAGATAATCAAACATGATAGTGCAGTTGGCTCCACAGCCACCCTACACTTGAGCAGGAAGAGGGAAAGGATGCCTTAGACTGCAGCACAGCTTTGTGTATCCCTGGCTTTCTATGTAAGAATGAAGTTCGTGGTCCCATAGGCATGGGTGGCGAAGGTGAAATAGGGGTACACTTTGCCTGGAGGATGGACACCATGAGCCTTTTATGCATGGCGAACCAGGTGTGGGAAGCCCTGTGAGCATCTCCATAATGACCTCTCAGTGGCATGGAGTTGACACTGTACTTGGATGTGGCAGGAGGCAGGAGGACAGCTGGAATGCAGAAGGTGGAAGAGGCACAGGAATGAATGGGCCTTTCTGTGGAGAAACCTAAGGCAAGCTAAGGAAGTTCCCAGCTCACACATGACAGCCACCATGCTGGTCCCCAGAGGACACACCTACTCTTGTCAATGGCAGAAGTCCAGATCTACAGCTGGAACTTCCCCAGTGGCCCTTGTCCTGGCTGGGCTGGAACAGCACCAGCCAGGCATGTTTCCTCGACCCCGCTGTGCGTGGCCTCCCAGACACTGCTCTGTGGGGCAGGCCGAGGCTGTGCTGGCCATTCCTGGTGCCAGGTGCGAGACCAGTCATAGACTGAGCCCACAGCATTGGAGATGCCCCTCACAAACTTCCAGGAGGCGTCAAAAGAGGTACACTGCAGCTTGAATCCTGTGGCGTCCACCCTCCACTCCCACAGAGTTGCCTCCAAGTCCCAGCCTTTGTTGTTGAAATTCTTCATCCCCTAGTTATCTCATTTCTCATTGTCTGCTTTGCCAGCACTTGAGACTCCTTCCTCTCCTCACTAGACTGCCAGACCGCAGGGGATCTGCCCCAAACATCCCACCTCAAAGACAGTCCCCAGACCATAGGGGTGGCTGCTGCCTGAGCCAGTGACCTGCCCATCCTTCCTCCCCTCACCAGCCTCTGTCGGGGCGTACCTTCCCCTCCCCAACACCCCCAGCACCAACCCCAGTGCAGCCTCCCCTGTGTCCTACCCTCCTCTCCTCACCCCCACCCCCAGATCCGACCCCAGCATGGCTACTGCTCTGGGAAAGCCAACTGTATGCTCCAGGTAGCATCAAGGGTGCCACAGTGTGTGGTTGGCTGAGAGCTGGAGGCAGCATAGGTCTCTCTGATCAATTTCTTTCACTTTACTTACTTATGTATTCATTATTAATTTAGTATTTAATTTTTGGATCTTATCAGTATCATTTCATTAATCCTTTGCAGAATAGCTGGTAGAAATACGGTCCCAAAATGCAGATTGTCTGTTTAATTCTTTCCAGATTCATAGATGTTTTAGGTAGTCATAATAATAATGATCTCTCATTTCTATAGCAGAGTGCTATTCAGAAATAATTGCTTGTGCATCTGTTATTAATTATTTAAAATACTTAAAACTTTTAAATTTCAAATATTACAGGAAGATCTTTGATTCATGTTGAGTGGATATTTGTGAGTAAGTTGAGCTGTTGTATACATTCCTGTGTGTGTATGTATGTGTGTGTGTATGGGGAGTGTACATGTATTATTGAAATCACAGATACAGATGATGAGCGCTGTTCTGAACTTGTGTCCTTTTTCTGAGATATATATTGTGGTGTTTCTTTGTTGGTGGTAGGCTCCGACTGCTTGCCTTTGCCAGATGTGCACTTTCCAGCTCAATTTTTCAATAAAAGCTTCTTATTGAGCATATAGGGCTCTGGTATTACTTTGTCTTTAGTCTGCCATCAGTGATCATATTTTCTTCTTTAAAAATTAACAATTAATATAAATTTTATTTCCTGGTTGATTTTCCCCTTTAATTTGCATTTAGAAATATGTATTATAAGACCTTTGAGCTCTGTATTCATGATGAAAAACCATTTTGAGTTTATTTCTTATTGGACAGTCTCATCACTTCCTTTGCTTTCTCTCTCTGCTTTTCCCTCCTGTCCCTGTTCACAAATGGTATAGTTCATTGTCAAAATAATATATACAGAGAACCATCGCTGCATTTGTTTCCCTGTTATCCATGAACTTCTGTGGCTTCCTCACTGCCCATAAATGGATAAAAAAGATCAAAAAAATCCCTCTTGTTTCCAATTACTGCAATTCATTTCAATATAAACATCAGTAGTTTTATGAGAGTGTCAGGGTCTGTCCACACATCCTGAATACTTATACTTCAAGCAACAAGTCATAACTCTCACCAGATTCTAAGGTCCAGAAAGTAATTCTTTTCACTTTCCGCGCAGGAAGAAGCTGAGATTCAGAAAGGTTAAGTAACTGACTGGAAATACCGGATTCAGCATTGAAGCTCATTCTTATAGCTTACCTAATTCAGAAAGTGAGATCTGAAAACCACAGTTTGAAACCAACCTAGATTGGAATATCCATTACGTGTTATTCTCCAGATAACCAGCAGACTTATGTGTTTCAAGTGGTAGAGATAGAATGCTACTAGTCTTGAATGGGAAACATAAAGGACACTGCCAATATGTTGTTTTTTAACAACCAATGCTATCCCATACAAAATCTGACACCATACACACACACACACACACACACACACACACACACACACACACACACACACACACACACACACTTTAGAAAAGATCTTAGTAATGAAATCCAAATAGTTTATTTTTTTATTTTCATATGTTTTAGAATTAGCTTTAGTGAGATTTGACTTGGTAGTCTCTGCTGATGAGCCACAATTGGAAAACTGTTGAAATGGCTACCCATATCCGGGCTCAGAGAAACATTCTCCTATTTAAGTGTTCCTCCTTTCCAGCAATGATAAATTGTCTTTCCTTGGCCCAGTTTCCACTTTGGGACTCAATATCTTAGACTTTCCTGTCTTAATAAGCAGGATTATGGGTGGCAACTACTGTACTGGACGGTATGTGACTTGGGAAAAGTGTTCAAAGTTCACTATTCAGTGGAGGTTGTTAGCACTCACCCATGATCATTCTGTGCTCAGAATTAGGAACATCTTAGGGCCAGGAATTCAGGGGAAGCACTGTGTGTTACTTCATATTTTTGATTTACTAACAGATTTCCATCCATTGTTTATTTTAAGCATTGTGTGAAGAGAATGATTGCTTCTAGGAGACAGAAGCACTGCACTAACTGTTGCTCTCAGAACACAGGAGGAGGGAAAAGAATTTCTGAATGAGCGATATAGCCTAGACACTGAGTTCTTAGAAACTCAGTCTGCCTGTTATCTTACTTTAAACCTAGAAAGTCAGAGCCAGAAGGGGCTTATAAGCTCCATTTATATTCCGGATCATGGGACTCCGTTCCCCTCAGTCCTTCCGACCCTTGTCTTTCTTTTTTGTTACTTCATTGCATATTAAGAACACACAACCGCAGGTTTCCATTATCCTAGTAGATGTTTTGCATTCCAGGACTTTCCTTCCAGGGAACTCTCTCCTTGAGACCTCATATGAATATATCCACAGATGTGAGTGACTCACAGACTGTGGAACATAGTTGCTCAATGATGATCAACTCAGACTCATGCAGGTTGAATTTGGAGCCTATCTGAGAGGCCTTAGCCTAGGCACTGTGGGCAATATTGACAGCAATTCCTCAGAGCAATATCACTGACAGCAAGTGAGCCCTGACTAGTCCTTAGTCCTTGACAGTTCTACTTAGGGGTGTGAACAAATGACTAGGCATGTTTAGCCTATTGCACCGTACCCCAAGCACTGAAGTCATTTTAAGCCTAGGAGAAAAATCTCCCTGTGTAAATCAGAACACATAAGAAGCAGATGATGTGCCACACTCAAACGCTCCAGGAGAAAAGAGTGTATTGATGTCTCCACAGATGGGAAATAATATTCTGTGGGAAGGGAAGATTTCAGATATTAAACTATGAAGTATTTATAAGTTTTTGAATTGCTAACCCAACTTCCTTGCTGCCCCTTAAATCTAGTTTCAGGAAGTGGTGGAATTTTTATGATCACAAAATGGAGCTTTTAAATCCAGGCCCAAACTTAGGTGAGCTTCTTAGATCTTCTCACCTGCTACTCATACCAAATAAAGAAATGTGGTGAAGATCAGGAAAGGACGTTGATTAGATTGCAGTCATAACATGACAAAAACTTCGCGCAACTTCAGAAAACTAAGCAATACTCATCAACATTTCTATTCACCCATGTCATTAGGTCTGAGTTGTATCTAGGTGTCCTCAGTGCCTTCAGAACAGGAAGATCTAGGGCAGAGCCCAAGACTGGTCTGGAATTTTGTAAATAAACTAACTTGTTTCATGGAAACTATTTGTACTGCCGTAATGGAAATGTAGAGACAGATCACAGCACATGTGCACTTTTGTCAATGAGCAGTGATTGGGAGGGGAGTATTTAAGATGCTACCCATGTTCTTAGTTGCCTAGTACCACCTTGGATTCCAGAGTCAATATTGATAAACAGATATAGAAGTTACATGTAGCTTGCTATGCCCAATTCACACCTAGAGAGGCAGATGAGAAATTGGGAGGGATTGGTGTGAAAGCCACAGTTTGATCCAAAGCAGAAATCAAAGGATGTGAAGATGAAGCAACTACCTGGGAGGAAAAGGAGGGACAGTTGAATGTGATGATCACCTAGAGATCACCTAGAGGAGACAGAGAAAGTTTGAGGCCACATTTGGTCCTGTAGATCAAAGTAACCCATCTGAGGTAGAACAGTCTGGCTGTCCAGAGCCACAGAGATGTTGGAAGAGCATCAGCAAGTGTTCTTGCCCATTTCAAGTGAGCTCCCAGAATGCCAGGGTAAGACCTGGTACCTTCCCAGAGCACTGCTGCTGAGCAGTCCTCAGATCCCTTGCTACCATGATAATTGACGTTGGAGAGAAGCAGTGAGATTTGTGAAAGGTGATTGAAGCTCACTATGTGGAGCCTGTTCTGCAGCATTGTGGAGTGTCGTCTCTCAGGATGCTTAGGGAAAAGATCCCAAAGCCACTGTCAAACATTGCAATCTATTTGGAGTAGACATTTATGGATGGAACATGCCTGAACCCAACATAGTGATAATGAGCTGCTAGCAGTAGTTCCCTAACGATCTGACAGCCAAAACTGGAGAGGGAAACACTGAGCTCTGCACCACATAAGTATACCATGCAAATTGCTTCTATCCTAGTACTGGCTACCCAGTTTGCACACCCGTGACCTTGTTACCCTGATTGTGCCACCTTAATCCCTCACAACTTTTACTCTTTCACTTTCTCTTTTCCTCCTTATCCCTGCTAAACTCTCTGGATACTTGTGTTAACTACTCCAATCCCTGCAAAGCTGTTGCTGCTGCACAATTTCTTGGCACTGCAACTTAGCGAATACAGTCACAATTCCCCTTTCCCAGGTATCCTATTCTCTGCTACTCTGTTCTGCTACCTATAATTCATAACACCATTGTTCCAGCCACCTGATCCCTGACACCCCTGTGGCTGATACCCCTTTCCATAACATAGCAAGGGTAGAATGGTCGGAGCTAGTTGACTTGGGTACTGCTGTCTTCTTGCAGGGATATCGGGACAAGTTATTCCTCAAGTATTTAACATGAAGAACTAACTGGAGGAGGAAATGAAAAAGGTTACTCAGAGGTGACTAAAATCTAGAGACATCAACATATTACTGGTTGTTAGGAAAAGAAGGGCCTAAGATGAAAATTGATGAGAAAAGAAAATTTTACAAAGAATATTAGGAATGATGCAATAGGTTTAGCTTATTGTCTTCTACTAGTGATCTGAATTATTTTATGACATAGATATGCAAATGTTTTGCATTTCAAAAATTACATGAAATTGCACATTTATTTGGTATGTATATTAATTTATGGAATAGGTACATATGATCACGTTAATGATATTCAATATTTTATGATCTATGATATGTTCATGAGTCTGACTATGTCAATATGAATTGAGCTCTCTATCAATAAATGGCATTTCATTGTCAAATACTAGAAGATTACAAATGTTAGTACCAAAATGAAAGCTAGAACAGGAAAATTGAATAAAGCTACATGCTTGAAGGGAGGGGTCAGTGGTTGTAAGGGTTATGATGAAAGAGAAATTCTTCATCATGCAATCTGGGAAGAATAGAATACATTTTGTTGAATTACTAGATTTTAACCTGAGAAAGCAGAACATTATCTTTATTTTGTTTTTTGGAAATTGTTTAATGATTGGTTTACAAAAAATAATCAATATAATTCTGAAAATTCACAGATGTGAATTCTCAGATTATCATTATCCTCAAAGCTGTCTTTAGAGGCAAGAAGATTGTATTCCTTTTCTAATGAATTAATGGAGTAATCTTACTTTGGAATGGACAGACATCCATGACACTTGTTCCAAAACAAGAAAGATCCTGGAGAAAAAAAGAGGAAGTAGACCCAAGGCTGATGAAATGAGCATATTTCCTGTTTGGACTTAAAAAGGATTTTTGTACAAACAATAAGAATTTCATCTTAATATTATAATTACAAAATCTAGGTGCTACAGGACATCTTTTAAATATAATATTTAATGCTGTTGGATTACTTGAAGAAAAAGTTTCACAGAAAACCTTAAATTCCAGAAAAACTGCAATGCTCCAATAAACACTAAGAAGAAATATAATATAAATATCCAGACGGTTTGTGGGAAAATGGTGAGGTTCTCATAGGCAACCCACTAAGTATCTCTGACCAAAAGAAGATCTAGTGCCACAGCCACCGATTACCTCAAGAGATCCACTCCAATCAAACTTTAAATACCTAAAGTCTTTTTCTACTACAAAAGGACTATGCTAGCAGGCAAACAAGAAAAGGCAAAAGAGAAAAAGTGAATGGGACTCCTGTGGAGCACCTGTACCACATAGGTCTATGCAATGCTGCACTAGGACTTTCTGCAGAGTTTTAGCAGAGGAGCACCCAAAAGCTGAAGAAAGTGCTCAATACTATACCTGTGAAATGTTAGAAGGGAATCTGGTGAAGATCTCCGAGTTGGTGAATGCCTCTCCCATTCCCCCCTCCGCCCAGCCTATGGGGAAGGAGCAAACTTAGTATTACCGCCACCATTACAATGGCCAGAAATTGGCACCACCGGGTAAGCCCCCAAAATCAGCCCATACCTGCAGCACTGGCAGGATCCCAGAAGGCCCCTATCAACCCTGCACAAGATCTCCAGGAAACCACAGCTGCAGCCAATCGCTCTATGCTCTATGGGCCAATTGCCCAGCCGATTGAGCTTTCTGATGGGACTTCTCCCTCCTTGCTGCCCTGCACAGACCCCTGGCTCACACAGCTGTTGCATGACCAAGCTTCTGCAGGCATCTCTGCTGACACACCTAGCAGCCACAGGCAGAAACCCCCAAGGCTGGCTTCCAGCGCCTGCCACCTCCCACCACGTCTGCTACAGACCAGCACGGCTCCCCCCACAATCCACACCAGCCTGCCACTCCAACCTCTACCCAGTCCTCCCAGTGCCAGGACTCCTCACACCACCACATAGGAGAGACACCCTTCAGCATCAGCAAAGCCATCCCCCCACCTTGATCTGCTAACAAACAGACCCTCTCATTTAGAACCTGCCAACTCCATCTTAGCCACCATAGCACAGGCTCTGTGGTCCAGCACACCACCAACTACAGACTTGTGAATAACACACCTGGATCCATGCCCTGAGGGTGGTAATTCTCTGAGGGATCCCAAAGCCCCCTGACACAAGCCCACTTCCAAAAGGGATGGATTACATCAAAACTGAACACAGAAATAAGCTCTGTTCCTAAGGCTCCTGTGGCTACCTGGGAAAGCTTGGGAACCCAACTCCAGGCCTATGATAGCAGTCTACAAACCTGAACCCCCCAAAACTGCCTGCCACCAGGCCTGAGAATGGAACTCTAGGTAGCAGGCACCCTCCCCAATCAAAAAGCCATCTGCTCCCAACCAAGCCACAAGGAAAGTGGACTACAGCAAGGCACACAAGGTTCCATCAGGAATCTGCTCTGAGTACTACAGGGAGAATAAACTCCCCAAAAAACCCGAAAAATCCATTCTTTAGTATTTTCTTCTGGTTTTTGTTCTGCGTTGTTAGTTGGAATGTCTGATCATTTGTTGTTCATTTGTATTTCTATGTGTTACTTATGTGTATTGTGGTTTAGAATTTGCTATTACACTTAAAACTTTTGTTTTTCATTATTATTTGGAATCTGCTTCTACTTTACTATTTGCTAATTTGTAAGTTTTTTCTTCTTTCTTTTCTTCTCACTCCCCCTTAACCTCTCTCTCTCTCTCTACCTTACACTATTACTCCATCAGGGCTACCCTGTCTAGTTCTATGCACAAATAAGGCCTCCTTCTATGTGAGTAAACAATAATTACAGGAGTTAACAGAGTAAGCAACTTTTCAATAATATCTGACTGATATTTTTCTAATCTCAGCAAGCCTCCCCAATACACTTTCTTATTTTCATCTTGATCTCCAAGCTACTCCCTACATAACCTTTCTTCAAATTCTTTTCAACCTGTTACATTCAGTAACAAGGTATTTATTCTCTTCCTACTACATATACCTCTCCCCTAAGCTGTTCTTACCCCTCTACTATCATTATACCCAAGTTCTCTTCTGAAATTAAATGTATATCTTTCTAATCTTAACCCTTCATTTCTCATTCTAATCCAGCCCATTGATCCTTAATGATTTATATGTGACTTAACTTGCAGTTGTTTCTACATTTGACTGCAAAATTGGTTCCATTTGAACACTTTGAGTACAAGGGGCCCATCTTGTTAACTCTAAGGAGCAGACTACTTATTAATCAAACCTAGATTGCCTCAAAAGTTACAACTATATGCAATCTCGACCCCAAAGCCAAAATATCCCCTGCAAGCAAAGAAAAAGAGAGCTAAACAGGAAAACACCTCACCTTACCACTGAAACCCTAAGATCTACCCATCTACATGACATCGGGTTGGCTCCGGTCCTAAAAGACTGTCCTACTCTTGTAGCAGTGTGGTTCTTGTCTCCAAATGGGCAGAACTAACTGCAGAAACACAAGAAAAATAGCCAATAAACAAATCCCACCACCATCTCCACAAACAAGCTACATAGCAGTCCCAGTATGACATAGAAGATAATGATCAAGATAGATTAAAAGTATGGCTGGTAAACCTGCTGAATGAAAAATTGGAAACCCTTCATGGGGTTATCAGAGAGTGCAAAGAGGCCAACCAGAAGTTAATAGGTGACTTCATGGCCTCCACAAATAAAAAGGTAGAGGAACTCCAGCAGAGGGAGAAAGAATCTAATGAAAAGATAGGAACCTAGAAAATGGAGTGGAAAGAAAAATCTGATAACCAACTCCAGGAGGTAAGGCAATCTATTCAAGACTTGAAAGAGAACCTTAATAAAGAGCTGGGCACCATTAAGAAGACCAGCAAGAAGGAAAGTGGTTAAACACCAAAGTACAAAGTCTTCAACCTAGAATGGAAGAAGCCGAAGAAAGAATATATGTAGCTGAAGACAGTTTAGACTCCATAGAGAAAGAGCACACCATTTTTCATAACAAAAGTAAGCATGACACATCAATGCAGGAAATACAGGAAACGTTCAGAAAGCTTAATTTGAGAATAATAGGAATACAAGAGGGGCTGGAGAGGGAAGCCAATGCATTAGGAAATGCATTCAGCAAAATCCTAGCAGAGAACTTCCCAAATATACAAAAGGACAGGCCCATACACATACAAAAAGCTTTTAGAAACCCAAATAGACCAGAATAGGACATCCCACCTCTACATTACAATCCATACCGCTCAATAGCCACTAAAGAAAGAATTCTTAAAGCTGCCAGGGAGAAGAGATCAATCACATATAAAGGTAACCCAATCAGAATTACCTCAGATTTCACAGAAGACACTATAAAAGCAAGAATGTCCTGGAAAGAGGTATGCCATGTCCTAAAGTCAAATAACTACCAACCAAGAATAATCTACCCAGCTAACCTCTCATTCACAGCAGGAGGACAAATAAAAACCTTCCACAGCACGTTAAATCTGATGCAATATAACGCTACCAAACCAGCTCTTCAAAAATTCCTCAAAGAGGTTCTACATATAGAAAACCAACTAGAAGAGAATATAGTCAATGAAGTGGTCCACAAACACAGAAATATGTAATCACAAGAACAGCCAAGGCACAGCTTCCCCCCCCCAAAAAATTGGATAAAATGGTAGGGACAGACAAACACCTCTGTGTCTTAACCCTCAATATTAATGTTCTTAACTCTCCAATTAAGTGACATATATTTTCCAGTTGGATCAGAAAGCAAGATTCTTCTACCTGATGTCTTCAGGAGACACACCTTGCCCAAAAAAATAAACATTCTGAAAGTGAAAGGCTGAAATAAAATATATCAAGCAAATGGACCCCATAAACAGGCAGGATTTGCAATCCTAATATCATATAAATAGACTTCAAAGTAAAATCAATGAGAACGGATAAAGAAGGTCACTACATACTAATTAAAGGATCTCTTCTTCAGGAGGATATTATGATCCTAAATATCAACTCACCAAATAATAGAGTACCAAAATTTATCTAAGAAACACTACTTACAATCCAGTCTCACATAGATTCAAAGACATTAGTTGTTAGGGACTTTAACACACCATTCCTTTCAATAGAGAGATCAATCTGGCATAAACTCAAGAGAGAAACCTCGGATCTTAAAATATGCATAGATCAACTAGACTTAACAGACATTTAACGAATATGTCACCTAGCAGCATCAGATTACACCTTCTGCTCAGCAGCACATGGGACATTCTCCAAATAGACATCATTCTAAGCCATTTAGCAAATCTGTCCAAATTTAAAAACATTGAAATTATCCCCTGTATTCTCTCAGACCACAAGGGAATAAAATTAGAATTCAACATCAAAAGCCCCCAAAGGAAATACTGTAAAACATGAAGGCTGAACAACACACTCTTGGATCATCAGTGGAAGGAAGAGATTAGAAAGTAAACACAACTGTTCATGACATTCAACAAAAATGAACACACAAATTACCAGCTTCTCTGGGACACAGAAAGGCAGTATTCAGAGGAAAGTTTATAGCTCTGAGTTCCTCCATTAACAAATTGGAGAGATCTGAAACTAAAAATTTAATGAGTCACCTAAAGTTCCTTGAAAAAGAACAAGCTAAACCCAAATTCAGTAGATGGGAACAAATAATTAAAATTAAATCCAAATTAAATAAATTACATTTAAAGAAAAACTATAGAAAGAACTGACAAAACAGAGTTGATTCTTCGAAAAAATTAATAGAATTGACAGACCCCTACCAAATCTAATCAGAAAAATGTAGTACACACCCAAATAGACAAACTCAGAGATTAGAATGGAAACATCACTGTAGAAATAGCCAAGATTCAGGGGCTGAGAAGGTGGCTCAGTGGTAGAGCGCTTGCCTTGCATACTTGAGGCCCTGGGTTAGATTCCTCAGCACCACATAAGCAAAAAGAAAAAAGCCGGAAGTGGCACTGTGGCTCAAGTGGTAGAGAACTAGCCTTGAGCTGAAGAGCTGAGGGACAGCGCCCAGGCCCAGAGTTCAGGCCCCACGACCAGACCCCCCCCAAAAAAAAACAAAAAAAGAAATAACCAAGACTTAGGATATAATAATAGGATACTTCTCAAAACTTTATGCTAGTAAGTTTGAGAATCTTAAAGGTATGGACAAATTTCTAGCAAATATTGACATGCCCAAACTAAACCAAGATGATTTAAACCAACTTAACAGAGCCATATCAAGCATCAAAATACAAGCAGCAACAAAAGATCTCCAACTTTTCCCAGGTGCCGGTGGCTCACGCCTGTAATCCTAGCTACCAGGAGGCTGAGATCTGAGGATCACAGTTCAAAGCTAGCCTGGGCAGAAAAGTCCGTGAGTCTCCAATAAATCACTAGAAAAAACGGAAGTGGTGCTGTGGCTCAAGCGGTAGAGTGCTCACCTTGATCTGAAGTGTGCAGGGATAGCGCCCAGGCCCAGAGTTTAAGTCCCATGACCGGCAAAAAAAGAAAAAAGACCCCCCACCAAAGAAAAGCCTAGGACTAGATGGATTTACATCTGGATTCTACAAAGCCTTCAAGGCAGAACTCACACCAATACTCCTCCATCTCTTCAATGAAATTAAAAGTAAAACATACCTACCATACTCTTTTTATGAATTCAGCATAATCCTCCTCCTAAAACCAGGGACTCATCAAAGAAAGAGCACTATAGACCCATTTCCTTGATGAATTTCCATGCAAAATTTCTCAATAAAATCTTGGCCAATCAACTTCAACAACTCATCAAAAAAAATCATACACTGGGATCAAACAGGATTCATTTCAGTGATGCAAAACTGGTTGAACATAAACAAAACGATATAATTCATCTCATCAACAAGAGCAAAAATAAGAAGCACATGATTATTTCAATAGATGTGGAAAAAAACTTTCACAAGATCCAACACTTACGATGAAGGCTCTGGATAAACTAGGAATCCATGGAAAATTCCTCAATACAATAAAGGCTGTATATGACAAACCTACAGCCAGCATTATACTTAATGGCAAAAGATAAGACCATTTCCTCTAAATTCCGGGAACATGACAAGAATGTCCACTCCCTTCAGTCCTCTTCAAACTAGTATTAGAATGCCTAGCTAGGGTAATAAGAGAAGACGCTGACATAAAGGGTATCCAAATAGGGGGAAATGAAGTACAACTCTTCCTCTTTGCAGAAGATATGATCTTGCATTTACAGAAACCTATAGATTCAACTCCTAATTACTTGAGCTGATCGGAAACGTTGGCAAAAAAGAAAGGTATAAAATTAACCCTCAGAAATCAATAGCTTTCCTGTATTCCAATAATGAGAAGAGGGCAGGTGAAATTAGGAAAGCAATCCCTTTTACAATAGCCCCACAAAAGAATAAAATACTTAGGAGTTAAGTTAATCAAATGGATGAAGGACCTCTATGACAAAAACTTTAAAAACTTAAAAAAAAAGATTTAAAGGAGAACTAAGCAAGTGGAAAAATCTGCCATGCTCCTGGATTGGGAAGATTAACATCGTGAAAATGGCAATACTGCCCAAGGCTACCTACAAATTCATTGCGATACCTATCAATATCCCAACTTCATTCTTCAATGAAATAGAGGAAGCAATCCAAAAATTCATATGGAACAATAAAAAAACCTGAATAGCAAAAACAATCCTTAGTTGAAAGAGCAGCACTGGAGGAATATCAATTCAAAATTTCAAAACTCTAATAAAAAGCCATAGTAATCAAAACAGCTTGGTACTGGCACAAGAACAGACCCTAGGATGAATTGTTTAGGACTGAAAACACAGAAATGAACCCACAGATCTATAGCTACTCAACCTTTGATAAGGGTGCTAAGGCTGGGAAGGTGTCTCAGTGGTAGAGTGCTTGCCTTGCATGCATGAGGCCCTGGGTTCTATTCCTCAGCACCACATAAGCAGAAAAAAAAGCCAGAAGTGGTGTTGTGGTTCAAGTGGTAGAGCTCTAGCCTTGAGCAGAAGAGCTGAGGGACAGCACCCAGGCCCTTAGTTCAGGCCCACAATCGGACTCCCCCCCCCCAAAAAAAAGAAGTTGAATGGAAAGAAAAAACAGCTTTTTCAGTAAATGGTGTTGGTAAAATTGGTTAAAAACTTGTAGAAAACTAAAGATAGGACAGTATCTAACACCCTGCACAAAAATCAACTCCAAATGGATCAAAGACCTCTAAAGAAAAGCAGAGTCCATGAAAACATGACAGGAAGGAATAGGAGAAACTCTAGGGTTCTTTGGCACAAGCCAAAAGTTTCTTAATACAGACCCAGAAGCACAACAAATCAAAGAAAGGTTAGGCAAATGGTATTGCATGAAACTGCAGAGCTTCTGCAAGGCAAAAGACATGGCTCCTAAGATCAACAGAAAGCCCTCGGACTGGGGGAAAATCTTCACTAGCCAAACAATGGACAAGAGTCTCATGTCTAAAATATACTTAGAACTCAAAAAACTAAATCTCCTAAAAACAAATCCTCAAACAACTGCCCAATTAACAAATGGGCTAAATACTTAAAGAGAGACTACTCTGAAAAGGAAATAAGAATAGCCAATAGACACATGATGAAATGCTTAGCTCCGCTAGCCATAAAAGGAATACAAATCAAGATAACACTGAGATTCCACTTCATCCCAGTTAGAATGGCTATAATCAGGAAATGTAGTAACAGATGCTGGAGGCCATGTGGCTAGAAGAGAACCCTACTGCATTGTTGGTGGGAGTATAAACTTGTTGAACCACGCTGGAAAGCAGTATAGAGGTTCCTCAAAAGACTCCACACTGCAGGGCGCTGGTGGCTCACGCCTGTAATCCTACCTACTGAGGCTGAGATCTGAGGATCATGGTTCAAAGCCAGCCTGTGCAGGAAAGACCATGAGAATCCTATCTCCAATAAACCACTAGAAAACTGGAAGTGGCGCTGTAGTTCAAGTGGTAGAGCGCTCGCCTTGAGCTGAAGAGTTGAGGGACAGAGCCCAGGCCCAGAGTTCAAGCCTCACAACCGACAAAAAAAAAAAAAAAAAAAAAAAAGACTCCACATAGAGCTCCATTATGGCCCAGCAATCCCACTTTTGGGATTTTACCCAAATAATCACAAACAGGGTAATACCAAAGCTACCAGCACAATCATGTTTATCACAGCATTATTTACCATAGCTAAGATAGGGAACCAACCCAAATGCCCCTCAGTATATGAATGGATCAAGAAAATGTGTTATAAATATATACAATGAAATTCTATGCCTCCATCAGAAAGAAGGACATTGCCTCATTTGTTAGGAACTGGAAAAAATTATATTAACTGAAGTAAGCCAGGCCCAAAGAAACATAGTTTCCATGGTTTCCCTTGTTTGCAATTCCTATCACAGGTCTAGAACAAGCAGAGAAGTTCAAAGGCTATGTACACACGAACACATGAGATAATGTGAAGCAAAATGTACCCCAAGACAGGGACACAGTGTTTTTTTCTTTATTGTTAGTGTTTTATAATGTACTTAAAATGCACTATGTGAAGCTTTTGTTTCTTCTGTATGTTTTTCCCCGCCCGTGTAACTCCTGTTTTCACTGGATCTGATACTGGTGTTCTGCCCTTGTACATACAATTTTGTAATTTGGGGAGTGGAAAGGATATTGGGGAACGTTTAAATGAGGATGCAGGCTGACCCATCTTGTGATGACAAGATGTACAGGACACTATGTTAAAAAACGAACTTTACAATGCAGGGGAGGGGGTCAGGAGGTGTTGGGGAGGGGGTAGGGAAGTGATGGTAGAGGGAAAACAAAGGAAGAGTTAAATGTTTGCTATGGAATGTACTCATTACCGTACTTATGTACCTGTAACCCCTCTCTACTATATTTTTATTATATATATATATATATTCGTATATATATGTATAGACATACATATATTTTTTTAAAGAAAATGAACTTTACAACTTCAGCGGGGGAGGGGTTTAGTTATAGAGGTGGGAGGGAAGGAGTGGTAGGGGGAAACAAAGGAGGAGGCAACAATGCTCAATAGGAAATGCACTCATTGCGTTGTTCATGTAACTGTAACCCCTATGTACAGCATTTTTACAGTAAAAAACTTAAAAAATTAATTCATGATTCAAAGCAAGCCCTAGCAGGAAAGTCTGTCAGATACTGATCTCCAACTAACCACGAGAAAACAGGGAGTGGCACTGTGGCTCAAGTGGTAGAGAGCGTGGCTCGAGCTGAAATTCAACCCAATGACCAACAAAAAGAAAAAAAAAAAAAGAAAGCACCAAACAACCTGAAGATGTTGTCCAGAATAATGAGTGTGGCATAATGGAATTACATGACTTTGTCACTTGCAACCTAGTTTACCAGGGGAGATGGTGGGTGATTTGTGTGTGTACCAAAACCTGCAAAATTATTTTGCTCTTTCCCAAGGAGGGAGGAAGGGAAGAATGGAGGAGGGGAGAAGGAGTTTGTTTGGCCTTGACTTTTGGTTCAGTGATTGCCTTCTGGAGTCAAGTTCAGAGAAATTCCACTTGTAATCCTACTTACATGCCGGGTAAAGAAGTCATTCCATGGAAGTGGTCTGTGTCGTGTCCTTGGCCAGGTCCCAACCACCACTGGGTAATCCAAGTCCCAATTCAGGACCAAGATGCCTTGAAGACAACTGATCCACTGGGCAGGAGGACCTAACCACGCCCAGAAAAGACAGAAAGTACCATGCTGAGGGCAGCACCGGAGATCTAGACTGGGCAGAGATTTTTTTGTGATTCTCATTTTGTATTACCACTTTGATTCTACAAAATAAACTATGGATTTTAACTTTCTTCCCTCCCTTTGGATAAAACTCACAAAAACCTTGTCTTTAGCTTTTAAGACACTTAACTCTTAGGTCTGGCCAATCATTTCCAGGATAGTGAATTACTTAATTGTATTTTGAACGCATAAAACATGCATATAAAATTAGCATATTTCGATCTTATGAGAAAACAGCCTTGTTCTTCTCTGGTGTTATGACTAGTGTTATAATGTTCACTCAGGTTTATATCATTGTGCAATCATTGTTCCATTTTGTTCAGTAAACAGTTTTTCAGGACAGGAGAGCTGTTAGGGGAGAATATGGGATGAATAATTTATCTGTACTTCTTGTGGCCTGGTTAGAGCTTCTCAGAATGTTTGCAAGAGGAAATAGAACTCCATATAGACTGAATATAGAAAAAGATACACACCTTCAGTGCCACAGAAGGACAAATAAGAAAACTCATCCAGGCTCAGAGCAAAGCAACATGATCGGTTGTTTAGGTGCGTGAAAATTTGTGGATTGTCTTTCTTACCATAGAGAGATCATTCAATGCTTGCATTTACAATATGTTCCAGGACTCATATCTGTTTAGGTCTGTTTCCTCTGAAGCATCTTTGATAGTGACAGAAAGGAGAATGTAACAATGGCACCTAGTTATGTTCTCTGAATGAGATTTTATCTCTTTCCCGAAACAAGTTAGGGTTTTAATGAATGACTTGGATTTCCTGAGAGAAATTCATGTGTATTTCTTGTTTCTATTAAAGTTATCAAAAGAATAACCTTAAATTTGTAAGATGTTATTATAATAAATATGAGATAATGATTTTTATGTTACTAGGATACACCCAGTTTCCTTTTAGATAGAAAATATTTGGCTGGCTTCCAACTACAATCTTTGCATCTCAGCCTCCAGAGTACCTAGGGATGTAGGCATCAGTCACCTCTCCAGGCTGAGACAAATATTTTTGGTAAGGAAAATCACTATGATATGGAACATGAGGCATGAAGAATGTAGACTAAAAAGGAATATTTTGAAAGCATTAACAAAACTGAACTTATCACAAACTTACTGTCTTCAGTGAGGAGAAAAATGAGAAAGAAGTTACAGAGGTAGACAATTGGAGACTAAAGAGAAGTTAGTGAATATTTGTTATCAGAGCTACTAAAGATTTCTTTTTAGAAAAATTCAGCTTGATATAGAGGTACATGCTTACAATTCTAACTACTTAAGAGCTAGACAGTGGAAAGTATAGGAGGTTTGCTGTTTGTATGGTAAAAATGTGATACAGGTACTTCAATATTTAAAACAAACTGGTGCCACATATTTATAAGAGGCAAACGTAGGAGGATAATGGTTTGAGGCCAGTCTAGGCAGTTAATAAGAAACTATCTGAAAAGAAATCTAAAGCTCAACAAAGTGCTAGGTGTATGGATCAAGAGCAATTATCCAGGAAGTTTGAGACCCTGAGTTCAATCCCTTCTCCTGAAAAAAAAAGAGACAAGAAAAAGGAAAAAGATTATGATACAATTTTCAAGATATTGTCTATGCATTGTTTGCTACAATTTCCTTCTTCAATTGCCTTTTGTGAAGTCATTTACACAGATGAATACCATTATTTGGGGAATTCACAGGAAATTCTTTACAACTCGTTTGGTTACAGAAAAACTCTGTAAATCCGAGTTCAATGAGCTCAAAAGGAGAGGTAATGGTTTCATGAAAATGCACTTCATAGCTATGCGTCAGAATGTGAGGAATGATTGAGTTGATTTTATATCAATTTTAAAAATTAGGGTAATTTCTTTTAGAATTTGGGATACACTTTTAAGCAAGATTTTTAGAATGCAAATGTGTGTTCTGTTTCATCTGATGGTGTTAAATATCTCATCATCTCGGGTTAGGAGGATGTTGTCTTCGTTTTCAAAATACAGAAATGGAGGCAAGAGGAGACTTCGTGTGTTTCTGAAGGCTGATGTGTAAATGACAACTGAGACTGAGCAGAAACTAGAATCATGGCTCAAATTCATTTCATGATTTGCAAACCCCGTGACTATACTAACACTTAAAATTTTTGTGCTAGCTGGGTGATATTGGACATGTTTCTTAGAGTTGTCATGTGTTGTTTTATTCTTGTAAACAGGTAAAAATATTGGTGTTTTCCAGAAATAAAGAAGATGCCTTTTGTAAAGTGTTCTGCACAGAACATGAAATAAAAATTCCATGAATTCTGAAGTTCTTTATGCATTTTTGAAAATTATTATTGGAAGAATCAAGATGGTGAAATTATTTACATTCTTTCCATTCCAGAAAACATTATCTGAACACATTTGAGAAGAATTTGTGTAACATTCTTGTAATGTATGGGTTTTGGATGTGCTTATTTGCTTTCTCTCTGTATCTTCTTAATTGGGTTATTTATTGTCTTATCCGTGTGTTTAAGAGTCCTTTATATATATAAATAAAAGCTATTTGTGAAGAACTTTATATTTTTCTTCATTATATTAGCAAAAATGCTTGCTATGTGTTTGAATACAAATGTTTGACATCTATACCTGACTTCAGAAGAACTGGGAATATTTTCATTCTAATGCAGTACTCTTTATCAGGTCAAGAAAGTTCCGATATAATAATTTTGACAAAATTCACTACTCTGCTATTTTGAAAAGTGCAGATTTATTATAGGGTCACAGCAGGGAATTGCCCTGTGACCTGTCTCCTCTGCAGGCATGGAACCCTTATTTGCAAACTGTTGATCATACTAGAAGTAATTTTTGCTTGTAGGACTATTAAATTTTTGGCCTATGTACTCAGGATGTTTTACCAGGAAACAAATCCACACATAGAAATTAGATCATCACAACTCTTTAAATTGGCATCAGCAATACATATTTGTATTCTTGATGTGCAATATCACAAACTGTGTTTGTGACAGAATAAATATAAGTGGATCACCTAGAATCTGGGTATGGTTAGTAAACTTTTTGAGAATTTTCTCATACTTTCAGAACTTTCATAAACATAAATAAGACAAACCAAATGAGGTGGTTTATACCTATAATCCTAGCTACTCTGAAAATGGAAATATGGATAGTCACTGTTCAAGGTCAAGCTGGAAGACATACAAGAGACCTTCTTCTCAAACAATAAAAGCTGGATGTGCCAATGTGTGGCTGTCATCCTACCTATGTTGGACATCAACTAGGAAGTTCACTATCCAGGTATCCTAGGAATAAACAAATGCAAGGTTCTATCTCAAAAATAATCGAGGCAAAAATTGCTGGATGTGGCATGAATCAAGTGGTATGGTGCCTGCTTGGCAAATGCCAGGCTCTGAATTTGAATCCAAGTATTTACCAAAAAATTAAAAGTAAACAATATGAAATAATTCTCTAAACTTCTCACTTAGTGTAATTATCATATGTATTCTCCAAATAAACTTGTAGTGAAGGCAGAGAATTAAATAATCCAGATCAATATAAAACTCCAGAATCATAGAATGGCTAAGATTCAGCTTTGAGATCATTCAATGTCTGGATCTTACTCTTCTTAGATCCACAATCTTATAGGAAAAGAAAAGAATGTATATGTACAATACATTTATTTACTCCCTTCATCCAGTTTCACATATCGAAATTCTATCTCAAATGTAATGTTATAGAATTGGGCCTTTGTGAGTACATGGATGGTAATTAAGTCATGCAAGCAAAACTTCATGAATTGGATTTAAATAAACAACACCAAATAAATTTCACTCCTGAACTTTAAAACAGGGCCTCACTCAGAAATAAAAAACCCTGCCTATGCTGGCATTGTAATCTTGGACCTAGAGGCTCCAGAATGGAGAAATAAATTTGTTGTTTATAAGCAATTCAGTGTCTGGTAATTTGTCATCATACGTCCAAAGGACTGACAGTAAGCCAGCTGAAAAGGACTGTTGTGGTTTCCTTCTTTCTTTCTTTCTTTCTTTCTTTCTTTCTTTCTTTCTTTCTTTCTTTCTTTCTTTCTTTCTTTCTTTCTTTTGGTTGTGCGGCCTCAAATCTGGGCCAGGGCACTGTCCCCCAGTTCTTCAGCTGTAGACCAACGCTCTATCACTTAAGCCTAGGCCCCAAATCCGGCTTTTTCTGATTATGTGGTGCTGAGGAATTGAACCCAGGGCCTCATGCTTGTAAGGCAAGCACTCTACCACTGAGACACCTTCCCTGGCCACTTTCTCTATTTTATTTTTCCATCTTTCCAGAGTCCTTCTGATATTGAAAAATGCTAAAGCTCCATAGAGAAACGTTTAAAAGTGCCCTTTTGTCCAATTCTGACTTCACAAATTTTGGAGTGTAAGGAATGACATCAAGTACCCGAGAGACCTAAGACAGGACACTTCATCGTCTTCCGCTTTGCTCATCAGCACCTAGTTCAAATTTACACTATATAAACAAATCAACTAATGGTAGTTATAATAAATTTTAAAATGCATACCCAGAAAACACTTTATGAGCACTCTTGCACTGTAGTCTCATGGGCTTCCATGTCCAAAATAGGAAACTGAGGTTTAAAAAGAGGTGGCAAAACTGGTATATTGGTTCATTTAAACTCAGACTGATCTATAATCATACTTAGGCTAACATACTATGTGCACTTATTTTTCTGCTCACAGAAAAGTTTTCAAGTTCTACACTCTTATATGCTACCATGATATCTTTATCCTGGGTGCTTTACTGGTGCCCCCATGTCATATCAGCTGAAGTTGATATATCTGTTCCCACTCAGATAAAACAGCTGAGAATTGGGCAACGGTACTTTTAAAATCTCCCATGCAGTAATAATGTGTAATTAAGAGTATGAAATCCTGGGCTAGAGAATAAAACTTGTAGACAGGCACCAGTGGCTCAAGCATGTAATCCTAGCTCGTCAGGAGGCTGAGATCTGAGGATCATCGTTCAAAGCCAGCCCAAGCAGGAAAGTTCATGAGATTCTTATCTCCAATAAACCACTAGAAAACGGAAGTGGCATTGTGGCTGAAGTCGTAGAACCCTCGCCTTGAGCTGAAGAGCACTTGGAAAGCCCCCAAGCCCAGAGTTCAACCCCATGACCAACCTAAAAAAAAAAAAAAAAAGAGGAAGAGAATAAAATTTCTATGATGATGCTAGGCCTACCTCACAAATCTTTCTTGGTCTCTTCCTTCCTTCATTTTTATTGCTGGGGATTGAACCCAGGACCCTGTGCATATTAAGAAAGTGCCATAACACCAAGCTATATGGCCATTTCCATCTCTCCAATGTCACTCTCCAACTCACCTTGTTCCTGATACCTTACATTCCTTGGTCATAATATTTGGAGAATACTGAACTTCCTAAGTTTTTCATCATTTTACAGAATATTTGTTTTCTCCCTTCCTATGTATCAAGACACTGTGCAGGAAGGATTCTTTTCAACTCCCCAGGCAGAGTTCATATATCATTACATTTATAATAACAACTCACTTAAATAATTGTTTGTCTTCTTCAGACTATTAGTAGACCCATGTTGAATCCTAGCTTTTATATAAACAGGAATAGAATTCTTCTTGTGTTATTTTACTCTTTTTGACTTGGTCAAATTTTCCTGATTTTGTAGGAAAGGTTTTTCTGCAAGAATAATTTTCAGGACATTTCTGCATATTGTGTATAATAAAATTAAGACATTTCTAGCCAAAGCAAACAATTCAGAATTCTAGAGCTTAATGACTGTACTCTGGGTTCCTGTGCACCTGGCAATGCATTTGGCATCTTGGTAGTACAAAAATAGACAATCTATATTGAAAGTTGCTGTCTTTTTGGTTTCCCTTTTTCAGCCATATGAAGCATTTAAGGTGTATAGCAAGTAAACTGTGGGAGTATGAGCTGGTAATCTTTTAAAAATATTTTTATTGTAAAATATTGTATAGAGGGGTTACAGTTACATGAGTAAGGTAATGAGTACATTTCCCGTTGAGCATTGTTACTCCATCCTTTGTTTTCCTCCTACATTCCTCTCTCTCCTTACTTCCCTAACTCTTCATTCTCTGTATCCCGAAGTTGTGAAGTTCATTTCCAACATAGTGTATTGTACATCTCATTGTTACAATTGGTCAACCACTATCCTTGTTTCAGCATTTTGTTATCCTTCCCCTCCCCAAATTAGAAAAATGTATATACAAGATGCAGGGAACTGGAATCAAATACAGTGACAACAGAGGATATATGAGTTGGTAATCTTTAGCCTTCAAATTCCAAAACAAAAATAAGCAATGAAAGATCAAATTTGTTCATGTGGGTAATCTCTGCCTTCCAATGATGCTCTGATTCTTCCATTAAAATAAAATCCTGTTCCAGGCTGAAATGCAGATACCCGTGGAAATGATGACATTAAGTTGCTATTATTTAAATATGGCTTCCTATTAATGAAATACCATGGAAAAGGTTTTTACAAAAACTGGATGATAGCAAGAGTCATTTCAGACAAAGTTTATAGTGGGTAAGGTGGGTAAAAGTTACAAAATTGGAACTACATGCTGGGAAAAAGAATAAATTCACAGGGAGGAGTAACTTACTGTTTTGGATGAGCCAAGTTAAGATGGATCATTATGTAAGAAGAAAGTTTGCATTTGGTTCTTTCTAACTCGCAGATACTTTTCTATAAAAAATAAATACTAGAGTGAAAAATCCAAAAGAACTTTGATGATACATATAATATTTTGGAGACAACAAAGATTTTCAGTAATAAAAACAGTTGAATTAATTATGGAATTTATAAACACTGGACTCTCATGTAATCATTATAAGTGATGCTCTTAGAACAGTATGAAATTTCTAAGAATGTTATTGGGTAGGAAATATATGCATGATACAATGAGATGAAAAGTCAAAGTATAAAGTAGGCTCACACCTGTAATCCTACCTAATCACAAGGGTGAGATTGAGGATCATGGTTCAAAGCCAGCTCCCAGAGAAAGTCCATTCAACTACCAAAATGCCAGAAGTGGAACTGTGGCTAGCACTGAGGTGGAAAAAACACAGAGAACAGTGTTCAGGCCCTGAATTCAAACTCCAGTTTTGGCAATAAACAAATGAATAATCAAACAGATATATGAACCCAAATTGTAGGCATATATATATATATATATATATATATATATATATATATATATATATATATATATGGGAACAGGATGGGAACAGCACAAAAATTTACTTAATGGAAATTAAAAGTGACAATATGTTGGAAATGATCTGTACAACTTGGGCAGTGGGATTAAGAAAGCCAGGGAAAGAGGAAGAAAATGAGGGAGGGTGTAACAAGTTACACAAGAAATGTTATAACTGCTTTACTTATGTAAGTGTAACCCATCTGTACATAACCTTGACAATAATATTAAAATTACAAAAAACAAAACAAAGCCTTTATTTATGATATCATATTTAAAAGTATATTTGAAAAGAATTATAGGCATGTTTTAAATTTCTAATGCATTGTCCAACTCTACTGGATTATACTGGAATATTGGAAGAATTACTTACACATGAGTCCATGAGTAAGGACCCCAATAAAAATTCCACAAAGAAATGAAACCTGGAACAAAGGGTCCTAATCATAATACCTTACTTCTATAGCAAATCACACAATCTCCAAAATCCTCATAATTTAATCATGATGATGAACCAAAGTCTCCATTTGTAGAAATACATACTTGCAACAAGGATGGAAAAGGCACCAAGAGCCAAAGTAATGATACACAATTTTAAGAAAGATTACATAATAAAGGAATGTGTCCCTCAAGTTTCCAACTCTAAATCTGGGAAAGTCAGTTATCTTTGTCATGCTAATAAAAAAGCACAAATAAAAGCTCACTGTGGGAATCAAAAAGATTGAGAACAGTTGTTCATTGTGACAGCAAATTACTATGTCTCTCTTTCCTTGTCTTATTCCCACCTCATTCTTGAACTCTGAAGGTCAGATTCTGGGGAGCCAGTTCTCTTAGCTCCAGTAATTAACAAAAGGGTGGTGGGAGATACATAGTTCATGGATTCTCTTTTTTTATTAAGCTTACTGAGTAATAATGGGACTATAAAACAAAAGAAAGTCTTAAGTTTTCCACTAATTTTTAAAATGCCTGCTGTAAGAAGAATCAAAATTAATGAAAAAAACAACTCAGACCAAGGGTATCTCCTATTCCGTCCTGCAATGATTTCAGGGTGACTGCTTTGACTCCAGGGTCTTTGATAAATTTGGAGTTGATTGAATGACATTGGCCCATTTGTTAGGAAATGGAAAGACTTGGAAAAAATTATATTAAGTAAAGTAAGCCAGGCCCAAAGAAACATAGGTCCCATGGTTTCCCTTATTTGCAATAACTAGTACATGTCTCAGACAAGCAGAAATGGTCAGATAAGTTGATGTTAGGTGAAATGAATCCAAGATAAATACTCAAATGCTTTTTCTTTATTATTGTTTCTAACATAATTAAGATGATTCCTTTGTTGCTTTGTATGTCCCCTCCCCTGGTACAATACCTGTTTCACTGTATTTGATGTTGGTATAGTATGTGGAGGGGAAGGGAAAAAATTGTTTATTAGGTTTACAAGTGGACTCATTGCAACAATGAGGTGTACAAGACGTTATGTCGAAAAACGACCTTTACAACTTTGGCGCAAGGGGAGGCATGGGGGTGGGGAAGGCGGAGATGAGAAGGAATCATAAGGGGAAACAAAGGAGGAGGCAACAGTGCTTGATGAGAAATGAATTCATCCCGAATAGCAAAAACGCTCCTCAACGGAAAGAACACTGCTGGAGGAATATCAATACCAAATTTCAAACTCTACTATAAAGCCATAGTAATCAAAACAGCTTGGTATTGGCATAAGAACAGACCTCAGGACCAGTGGAATAGAATTGAAAACCCAGAAATGAACCTACAGACCTATAGCCATCTAATCTTCGATAAGGGAGCTAAAACAATAGAATGGAAGACAGACAGCCTCTTCAGTAAATGGTGCTGGCAAAACTGGTTAACTACATGTAGAAAACTAAAGCTAGATCCTTATATATCACCCTGCACCAGAATCAACTCCAAATGGATCAAAGACCTTGAACTCACAGCAGACACTCTGAAAACATTACAGGATGGAATAGGAGAAACCCTGGGTCTCCTTGGCTCAGGCCGAAATTTTCTGAATAGAGACCCGGAAACACAACAAATCAAAGAAAGGCTGGACAAATGGGATTGTATAAGGTTGCAGAGCTTCTGCAGGGCAAATGACATAGCTAGCAAGATCAATAGAAAGCCCACGGACTGGGAGAAGATCTTTACTAGCCATACAACGGACAAGGGTCTCATATCTAAAATATACTTGGAACTCAAAAAATTAAACCACCCAACAACAAATCCTCAAAGAAACAACTGCCCAATAAATAAGTGGGCGAAAGACTTAAAGAGAAACTTCTCTGAAGAAGAAAGAAGGATGGCCAATAGACACATGAAGAAATGCTCAACATTCGTAGCCATAAAAGAAATGCAAATCAGAACAACATTGAGATACCACCTCACTCCAGTTAGAACAGCAAAAATCAAGAACTCTAACAACAACAGATGCTGGAGGGGATGTGGACAGAAAGGAACCTTCCTTCATTGTTGGTGGGAATGTAAACTTGTTCAACCACTTTGGAAAGCAGTATGGAGGTTCCTCAAAAGACTCCACATAGAGCTCCCCAATGACCCAGCAATCCCACTTTTGGGCATTTACCCAAATGATCACAAACAAGGCCACACTAAAGCTACCAGCACAACTATGTTTATTGCAGCATTATTTACCATAGCTAAGACATGGAACCAACCCAGATACCCCTCAGTAGATGAATGGATCAAGAAGATGTGGTATATATACACAATGGAATTCTATGCCTCCATCAGAAAGAATGACATTTCCCCATTTGTTAGGAAATGGAAAGGCTTGGAAAAAATTATATTAAGTGAAGTAAGCCAGGCCCAAAGAAACATAGGTCCCATTGTTTCCCTTATTTGCAATATCTAGTATAGGTATGAGTCAAGCGGAAAAAGTCAGATAATGTGATGTTAGGAAAACGAAACCTCAAATATGTATTTTAATGTTTTTGTTTCTTTCATGCATGTGTTTCTAACGCATTTATAAGATTATTTCTTTGTTGCTTTGTATGTCCCTCCCCCACAGTGTAACCCCCGCTTTCACTATATTTGATGTCAGTATAACATGTGGAGGAGATGGGGACAAACAAGTCGTTTAAGGATTCAGGTGGACCTGTTGCAACAATGAGAAATACAAAATGTCATGTCAAAACCAGCTTTACAATGTCGGTGGGGGGGGTTATGATTGGGTGGGAGGGAGGGGGGAGGCTGGGAAGGGAGGTGAAGGGTAAACAAAGGAGGAGGCTGCAATGCTTGGTAAGAAATGTATGCATTATCCTGCCCATGTAATTGTAACCCCTCTGTACAGTATGTTCTCAAATAAAATAAAATAAAATTTAAAAAAAAAAAAAGAAATGTACTCATTACCTTCCTCATGTAATTGTAAAACCTCTGTACATTATGTTCGCAATAATAAAATGTAAAAAAAAACCCTCAGAAACCATATAAAGATATTTGTGGTGTACTGATACTAGGCAAAATTAAAATGTCATGTGTAAATACCAAATGACATTTACAAGCACAGATCCTAATTCTTCTGTGAGCTAATGTGATAATTCCACATTTATACTTTCCAACAAAATCACCATTGAGAATACCACAGCCAATTCCAATCACAGAAGCAATGCTGCAAAGAATTGCTAAATTTTTCATCTATTCATTCCTAGAGTTGAGAGAGTTGATTCTGCTGACGTTGACTGGTCCTCTTCCTCCTCACAAATAAATGTGCCTATGTAGAACAATTTATATCTATATCTTAATTTGATGGGTTTCTAGAATTTCTGGTCTGATCTTCAGTCTGAGTACCAGCCATGGAGCATATGTAGTTTAGTAAGATGGACTATTTCTTAACAAGCAGAAACACACTCTAAAACGGTTTTAACAGAAACATCTTTGATAATGGAAATATTCTATATATGCGTTGTCTAACAGACTAGCCACTGGCAATATGTGGCTACAGAATCTCAAACGTTAATAGTGTCTGAGAAATTAATCCTTCCAATTTCAGTTAAATGGAATTTTAAATAATGAGATTCATCTACTCTGTTAACTGGACAGTGCAGTTTTCAAATAAGGAAGCTGAAGTTCTCACAAAGATGGTGATAATATATATACAAGTGAAGAAGATTCTATTGGATACTAACTGCATGCCTCTGAATTATCTGAGATTTTATTTTGTATAGAATTTCACTCACCTAGTTTGACAGCTGGGAAAAAAGGGGTAGGAGATATACATAAGCTATTTGGGTTACTGAAAATTGTTCCTTGAAGATGAGGATTGTGCATGAATCTTTTCTATATATAGCAGACAGCAAAGTGTGTAGAATCCTGTAGGAGGTACAAATATAATGTTTGTTTTTCATTATGTCAAAGAGGTGCTCTGTTTATGAAAATGGGAGAGAAGTGAGACAGGCGAATTCTATAAATATACAAACAATATATACAAAATTTGCTACATTCTATTCCATGATAGGCCCTGGAATGAACTTTGGTTCTTTGCACATACTATAGATATTTACACACTAAAAAACAGAAATGTAATCCTTTAATACTGTTAAAATACATAGACTATCTTCTTAAAATATATTCGTGGACCTATTTTTTCCTTAATTTCTTCCACACCTGCATTAAGAAATGTCTCTAAAAGAAAAACTTCTAGGTGTGTAAAATTTGAACTCCATCTATTTCTTTTGTTGAATTGTACTCTAGATAGGATTGAAATCCCTATTTCATCTAAAGGCTTAGAGCTAGAAAAAGAATAAGTATTCTCGACAAATTGTCAAGCCTCATTTTTAAGGAGAGCTATGTACGTATTAGGAGAAATATGTATCTGTCTTGGTAGCTAGAAACCTTCAAGAAACAAAAGAAAAAGAATAATTTCATGGCAGTCTCATGTATTTGCATACCTTCAAGTGAACACTAACTGCTCTATATTCTATAGTATATTTGCAAGAATATTTTCATAAGCTATTTCTAAGCTATTGTCATCCTCCAGAGTAAAGTTCAGGTATGCCTATGTCTCATTATATAGATTGTAGTTGCTCAAAGTCAGAACCTATTGCTTGTATAGGTTTCACATGGCTATCTTTACTTCACTCCGTGTCACTGAGGGCTGGGAGATTCACTTCAAATATATAAATACACACACATACCCACACATATCTGACTGGCTTTCACTATTGTCGTACAAATTAACTCCTTTTTGCCTCTAACTCAAGAGTATCATAAATCTTCTAGCATACACGAAAATGTGACAAGTTCATTATTAACTTGCAAGTAGGTTATATCTCTAGCTTCACACAATTCTAAATACTCATATGAAGAAAAATATATATCTAGAGTTTTGGTGTGCTTTTATATTACAAAGCTCTCAATTTTCCTTATTTTCCTTGAAGAGGCACCAGTGCTCGATAGGTAATATACTTATTACCTTACTCATGTAACTGTAACACCTGTACAGTATTTTTACAATAAAAAACGTACAAAAAGGAAAAAAAGGGAACTTGGATGTCACATATTTCCATTAGAACTAACTAAATATAGGGGCTTTAAGTTTCTACAGGTTTTAAGGACCTAGTAAGTTTTGGATATGCCCTAAGGCCATTACTAAAAGCTGAGGGAGAGAGATCTAAAGGTGGAAGTAGATAGGTGACCAGAGCATAATTTTGTATCTTTAGTTCACTGTTACAATAACAGGGGTACAAATCAATATGATGGTTTGTAGATACAGGACCAGAAGACGTACTGGAAACTGACATCAGAGTAGGGTCATTCATTATGGGAAAACACAAATCAGGAGGCAAGAAAGGATGCAATCAACCGTGTCCATGAAACAACACAGAATGGTATAAAGTCAAAGTGTTAACCAGCCCACGAAGAAGGTGTTTAACATCACTAATCACCAGAAAGTGTTAGTCAAAATAATGAAGAAAATTACCGCTTCATATGAATTAGGCAGGATAACTACAAGAAAAGAAAAGAACAATGTTGACAAAAGTGTGGTAAAATTGGAACCCCTCTATGGGAACGAGTAGAGCATCTCTTCAAACAATTTAAAACAGGATTATTCATACTTGTCACCTAACCACTCAGGACAGGGGCTGAAATAAAAGGATAGTGGTTCAAAGCCAGCCTGGGCAGAAAATGGGAAGTGGATCTGTGGTTTAAAGTGGTAAAACACTAGCCTTGAGGAAAAGTTCACAGACAGTGGCCTTTACCTGAGTTCAAGCCCCATGACAGAAAATAAAAAAAGAAGAAAAGAGAATTTTCATATAATCCAATTACTCCATTTCTGGGTATATACTCTAAAGATCTAAAAGCAAGGTCTGGAAGAGATCCTTGTACTCTCATATTCATTTTGTACAATACTCAAAACCTGGAGGCAATCCAAGTGGCCATCAACTAATGAATAGCTAAGGCAAATGTGGTTTATACCCACAGAAGTATATTATTTCAACTTTAAATAGAATTATGTTTTGACAACTGCTATATTATGCATGAATATTTGGGACACTTTGCTAAGTGAAATAAGCCAGTCATAAAAAGATCTAATATTACATGATTCTACTTATATCAGTTATATAGAACAGTCAAATTGATAGAGACAGGAAGCAAAATCTTACCTGATGCATATCTTGAAGCAGAGGAGAGTGGAAAATTGTTTTACTGAATATACAATTTGAATTTTGGAGGATGAAAAGAGTGAACACTGATCTTTTACAATATTGTAAATGTACTTACTACAACTATGCTGTATTCTTAAAATGATTAAAATAATAAAAAAAAAAAAAACCTGGGAGAGGAGAAGGAGAATAATGAAGAGATAAGTATAATCAAGGGACATTGTATGCCTATGTGGATATATCAAAATGAAATACACTTATTTAACTAGGTAAAGCTAATACAGAGTTTAAAAAACATAATACATTTTAAGTTGTTGCATTTGAGCACAATTATTGAAAAAAAGAGAAAAACAACAACAGGCTTGGAAACAATTTAAATTGTCAGCATTCTATAAACCTGTGTTCAAAACTACATCTCATTTAAGTGTGTGAGGGTTTTTTTTGGGGGGGGTCTCTGGTCGTGGTTCCTGAACTCTGGGCCTGGGCACTGTCCCTCAGCATTTCAGCTCAAGGCTAGTGCTCTACCCCTTGAGCCACAGCACTGCTTCTGGCTTTATTCTTTTGGCTTCTGTGGTGCTGGGGAATCAAACCGAAGGCCTCATGCATGCAAGACAAGCACTCTACCACTGAGCCACCTTCCCAGCCCCCGTGAGGTTATTTTTTAAACATGTTTTTATTAGTATTATCTTTAAGTAGTTGTACAAACAAGTTCCCATTCTGCACAACAGTATATGAATACGATGTGTCTGACAACATAATCACCCATCCCTCTCAACCCAACCCTTCACCCACTTTTAAAAAAAATTGAGATAGGTGATTACATAATACTCACATAATTCACAGCATTGTGGAATTATGATACTTAGTAAAAGTCACAAACGTATTTTAACCATACAAGGAAAATGATCATTTTCATGGTCTATAAAGTTTGTGAATTCTATGAGCTTTGACTATACCAAGTATTTCTTCCATATTAGGTGATGTTTACATTTCTTGCCTTTTGTATATTGTAGATTATTCCCGCTTTCCCTCTTATTCCTCCCTTCCAATCACTGTCTTTGGATTGCTTAGTTCTTTTCCTTCTATGACCAGTGGAGCTGATGGGCCTCTTGTTGTGTGTTGTTCTGTTTTCCACTCATTGTGTTCCTCCTTCTGGCTTCCCTCCATTGAGTGCAGATTTTTTTTTAATGTAATGAGAGTATGTTCAGGGAAATCACCCCATTAGTTCAAAATAGATTGTCAATGTGCCTTAATTTGGATGTTTTCATACACATTTTCAATATATAATAGCATATGTAGCATAAGAAATATGTTTCTTCTTTTTCTTATGCTTGAAAGCAGTTTCTAGTTGCAGATAAAATGCATCAACTATTCCTCATACAAAATAGTAAAACATTACACACGATTTCTATAGCCCTTAATATACATAGCAAAACATCTCAGGTGCTTGCCATAATATCCACCCTTCTTTCTGAATCAATAGATTTAACTGAAGTCTAGGGTAAGTAAAATAGTGATAACATTTCCCAATAGTGATAATATTTAGATAATACAGATAAAAATATTACCTGATAGCATCTAGGATATTGCTTTAAGGCCAGTCCACACATGTTCTGTATTTCTTGATTTCCTTCTTTCTGTTCCTTCATCACACTTCCTGGAACTTGGAAGTGATTACTGGCAATTTCGGGGTCACTTTGGGCCAAGACAGTGAGAGCTATATCCTAATGCTGGGGTATGCCTCCATCTTCTTGGAATCTTCATGCCTGTACTGTCTTCCTCTGGGCTTTCAACAGATAAGAGACTAAACCATTACTAGTTGCATTTTATGATCATTTGAGTTCTCCTATCTTTAAGATACTTACACTGTGGATTGAGATGCACTCACAGAAAATACATAGTATTGTATATATATATATATATATATATACATATATACATATACATATATATTCCTTTAAGTAGTTGTAGCAAGGGTCATCATTCAACAAGTCAGAAAATAAATACAATGCAGCTTGATCAATATCACACCTTTTATCATTTTTCTTTCATTTGTTCATCAAAATGTCATTACCAGTTTCTTCTCTTCCTCTTGTTCTGAGATAGAAATTGATCTATTGTAAAGGCAAAGGATATGCTTCCTTCACTAGCTAGATCACGTTCACTGACTTTTGCTTTCTTAAAAACTGCTTAACTCCTGCAAGAGGGAATTGAAGGCTGCCAGACAGGAAGGATTGAGTGTAAGTTGTGGGAAGTGTTCTCATACTCTGCATCTAGAGGGCTACTAAACATGTTGATCTGCTCGATGCCTCAAGCAATTCAGAAAGTGGCTTGCATTTTCTAAAACCTAAATCCAAACTTTCCCCTTCTCCTTCCCACCAAGAATTCTCCCTCAGGCCTCTTCCTACCATAGTGTCTTGGCAGCTTAGAACTGCTTTACCTCAGAAATGTGGCACCAGAAGTGTGCCCTATGCTCAGCCAAGCATCTGGGATCTGGCTGATTCATCTATGGCTCTGAAAATACTGCAGTCTAATCTGTGTCCTGTGCTCAGGGTTCAAATGTGTGCTTAAATCCATAGCTACGTGCCTCCAGAGAGAGCAGGCTTTCCTCTTTCTATTAGCATTAGGAGCAGAATTACCATATAGGTTCTTTATAATAAAGCAGCCACACACAGCGGTTGGTTTCATAACCACTTGCTGAGGTGACTTTGCCTAAGGGAGCCAAAGCAATATGTGAATAAGGTGTTTTCAACTGGAAGCTCATAAGCCTCCATTCCTAAGAGGAAGCTGCTGATAATAAATTCTGTCTGGGAATGGACTTTGTAGGAGATAGAATATTTTTCTGTGAAAGTGATTGCTTGAAGGAAAGCATTGACTACACGTAGCCATAATCTTACAAAAAGCTATTTTAACTAAAGTATATCCTGTAAGTAAAATCGTTCTAGGAACATGGTTCAACTCATAGGCACAGTTTAATTCATAGAGCACAAGCGTAGTAAGAATTTTCTAACAATTTCTGGCATGGTGGTCCTGGTTTCATTGATTGCTCTGAAACTGATCCCCTTTCAAACTAGCCAGCTGAGCTTCAAAAGAGCCAATTGAGCAAGATTTTGAACACAACTTCTGATCAATACCAGAAATAGTAACTCATTAGGGGTAAAACCTACTTCCTACTCAGACTTCCTACTCAGAGCGGTTGCTTCATTGGCTTCCTGCCAATAACATGCCCTTCAACAGAACTAAACTTTGCCGTGCTAAGTTTCTTTCAACTTGCTTGTCTTTCTTGGGATATTGGCTTACACTATGGGAGTATTCCCAATAATCTGGGGTATTGTCCACAATCTTTGTTATGCAAGGCGGGAACCCTTTAGAAGGAGACACATCCTGCCTTGTTGAGGTAGCTCAAGGTTGGGTTAAACCCATCCATTGTGGTTAATGATGGAAAGTGTATCAGCAATGTCAGGAAAGGGCCGATGGAAGCACCTCAATAAAAAGTTACCTCATGCATTGGCCATGAGAGGAAAAATTGGACTAGTGCACATTACCTTGTTGGTTGGGGACTTTCATGTGCTGAGTGAGTCTTAGGCACAACGAAAACTTGAGTCTTGATGTTTGTTTTCATTCTCTGGCCCAAGAATAAAAATGTGGGAGCTGGAGGAAGCCATATTTGAGAAATCTCCAGTAAGGGGAGAGTTGAATATGAGAGGGGAGCACAAGAAACTTACAATAGATAGGATTTAGTGCACCAAAAACTGAAATCTCAAGAGACCTGCTAAAATGGGGAATAAGAATTCTAGGCCTAAGGAACCAAAGAAAAATGATCCAAGAACCTGCTTCTGATAACCCACTGGGAGAATGGTGAAAAAGATCTCAGAACACTATTAAATAATGGATAATTTTTATTATTGAGATCTATACTGTGCACTTGTCCAAACAACAATTTGTTATACATAAGTGCATGAATGTGTGTGTTTTAAATCTTATATGCTGAAAGGGGAAATCAAAGAAGTCATGTCCAAATCTGGGTGCCAGTGGCATGCACCTGCAATCCAAGCTACTCAGGATCTGAGGATTGGGGTTCAAAGACAGACAGAGAAGAAAAGTCCTTGAGACTCTTATCTCCAATTAACCACCAGAAAACTGGAATTGGCGCTGGGCTCAACTAGTAGGGCTTTCTTTCGCCTTGTGCTGAAGAGCTCAGGGACAGTGCCCAGGCCCAGAGTTCAAGTCCTATGACCAATAAAAATTAATACTTGGGTGAAATGGATTAAATATTCTGCTCACCATTACTGTTAAGACTGTGTGGCACAGAGACCAGAAAAACAAGTGGTACACTTCCCACTGTAATGAGCCTCAGACCCCCCAGGGCATGGAGTGCATGATCTGTTGGCCAAATACAGCTTGGGGAAACTCGAAAGACCCTGCTGTTGCTGTTTGCAAGAGGAGGATCTAAGACAAAAATCCTATCTTCCCAAGGCCAACTATACCCCTTGCCTCTGTAGGTACAGGGGACAACTGGCATTTCTGGGAAACTTATCAAGATGCAGTGAAGGCCGAACCTGTGAAGAGTTGAGCAGTAAGCACTAAATATAGCCAGGGGAATTGTCTGATGGTATTGTGGAAGACCAGTTCTGGAGACGTTCCTGGCCAACTAGAGTAGAACCTGTGCTTTGTTCAATTTGCCATCACTTACATCCTAGCATTTCATCCACCTGTCCGTTTTCAAACATTTTATACTAGTTAGGAGAGACCCCTTCCCCAGAGGGTCATTCATATTTCATAATTGCATAGGTACTATTCAGGATCCTCCCCCAATAGTTTCCAAAAATTCAAGCCAGGCCCCAGATAGCAGCTTAGGAATCAGTATAATTAGTATAAATAAGTTAGTATAATTAGTATAAATAAAATGTAGTTTGGAGGCTAGGAATATGGCTTAGTTTTAAATTGTTTGCCTAGCATGCATGAAGCCCTGGGTTTTATTCCTCAGCACCAGATAAACAGAAAAGGCTGGAAGTGGCACTGTGGCTCAACTGGTAGAGTGCTAGCTTTGAGCAAAAGAAGCTCAGGGAGCACCAGGACTGGCAAAAATAAAATGTAGAGTAGAATAAGATCAACAGAGATTTGTTAATTATACTAAAAGATTTTTTAAACCCCTAAATTAAGTGCTCTAGTAGGATGGCATGGGAAAATTAATTCTAGAAACATTATCTATAAAGGGTAGAATTTTTTTTGTGATTGAAGGCCAAAGCTGCACAAAGGACTTAGAAGAATTCAACATTGGCAAGTGAGAGAACTAAAAACTCAGATAAAGGGCTGAGAAGGTAGCTCAGCAGTAGAGTGTTTGCCGTGCATGCTTGAGCCTCTGGGTTCAATTCCTCAGCACCACATAAGCAGAGAAAGCCAGAAGTGGTGTTGTGGCTCAACTGGTACAGCGCTATCCTTGAGATGAAGAGCTGAGGAACAGTGTCGAGGGCCAGAGTTCAGTCCCAAGACTGACCAAAAATGAAAAAAAAAGGCAAGCTACACATAAAGGGTTTCCTACCAAGAGGGACAGAGGGTTTCCTACCGAGAACGAGGGAGTTTGGTGGATTTTTATCTAGCAGGAATGCAAGTTTCCCTTCTAGTGGGAGAAGGATTGCCTTCTAGTAAGGAGGGTGTTAATGATCACATTGGTCAAAAACATCATTCAGTTTCATAATGCCCAGATAAGTGTCTAATGTTTGTCAGGTATTGACTTGTGAAAACATATATTTATTAATGTACTACCATCTGCGTGTCAATCTGTTCTTATTTTCTCAACACCAGGGGCTCAATCTCAAGTCCGGCATAGTTTGTGTCAGCTCATTTTGCCCCAGGATTGCATGCTGACCCTCACCCATTCATGAATTTGGCCCTGTAGGCCATGAATTCAGATGCCAGCACTCCCAAACAATAATCGTGGAGTAAGAACCTGATGGTGACACATGTTTTCCTTTTCTGAGAAAGTCTTGGGTGTCAGGTATGAAATGGAAAACATATGCAGTCCTATATCCTATGGAATCAAAGTAATCAATGTTCTATGTGCCAAAATAACCAATAAAATAGTCAATACATGAACAAAATGAAAAATAAAATGAATAACTACACTGAATGTAATATAGAATCAACATATGTATGTAAATATAAATCATATATCTAAAATGTACACGAATGGGATGTTTTCTAGTGTTGAGGATCGGTTTCAGGCCTAAGGAACAGAATTGAATTTCTTCACTTCAGGGAGGCGAGCTTCCCCTTCCCTTACAGTGCAACAGAGTTACCCAGACCATGAGTTCCAATACCAGTCCTGGCAGAGAAAAATGGCATCTCTATACTATGTGATGCCCAATTCTTAGGTATTTCATTATGCCTTCATTAAATGAATGTGATTGTGTAAAAGCTTCATAAAGTATTGATTAAAATCGATCAGTGACCTATCATAGTGTATAATTTTATCCTGGAATCATTCAAGAACTGCCTATTCAATCATACATACATCCCATTCCATTCGTATTCATATGGATATGAATGAGTGTCTTAGGATCTCCTGCCATTTGGAGGTGGCAGGACCAGGATTTGAACTGTGGGCTCCAGCTCCCACCACTTAAACCTACGGATAGGGAACTCACTGGTCTGTCCCAAAACATCAGCAAGACCAATGATTAGGCAGGCACCAGTGGCTCTCAGCAGTCCTTCTTCATACAAGCCTGTATAGGAGGATTATGGTCAAAGTCACCTTAGGCAGGAAAGTCCTTGAAACGCCTGTCCAATTTCAGTGTCAACAAAGCCATAAGTAGAGCCGTATGGTAGAGGGCTAGCCTTGATCAAAAGCAGCTCACGGACTGTGCCCAGACCTTGAGTTCAAGTTCCGAGATTGGCAACAAACAGTCATACAGAACAATCTGTGCAGCCATCCGGCTAAAGCAAGTCACCCTCTTGTCTCCAACTGAATTGGACAGAGTTTACTTGGAAAGGGGCTGGGGAGCTGCTGTCACCTTGACTCCACCTATGCAGCCTGCATCACAGGATTCTGACTGCACCCCCATTCTTTCATGGTTCTTTCTAACCAATGGGATACAAGAATTGTGGCCACTCCCATATTCCATGCTGTCCAGTAGCACCCAGATTCCCTCTGTTGGTTGACACCACTACCAGCAGTTGAGGAAGTTAGAGGTGGCTGGGTGGTGAGCAAGAGTCTTGAGGTGACTTTGGAGTGGATTAGGAAACTTACAGCCTAGTCAGTGAGTGGGAGAATAGAGGATCACCCAGATCCTGGGAATGTGGCCAGCCCATCTCTCCCATCCTAGTGCTCAGATGTCTTTAACAACCAGACTCCGTGAGAGAGTTGTGGGCAAGAAACAACTGCCAGATCACCGACAGAAGAATCCTGCCATCAGACCTGCAACATTCAAAAAAACAAAGAACACAAAAAAGGGACGGATCCCCAAGACAAACACCACTGGAGAGCATGATTCAAAGGAAGGTCCAGGGGCCACCCCTGCCTTTGGAGAGTGTTACAGCCATCAGGGTCCAGAGTGTCAAGGGTCCGGATACCACCAAAGATCTTCAGAGGTGCTACCAACACATGGTGCCTGCCCTGGACCGCAGCAAAAGAAGAAACCAGGTGCTCTGTGCCAATATCTAACCACTGAATCAGGAAAAGACAGACCTGCAGTATCAACGGGAGAAAGAGAGGAAGAAGATAGCCCAGGGGCACAGGGCACAAAGAACTGAAAATAGAGCTAGAAATCCACAAGCCACTCATACAGAAGTTGGTTTTGGCAGAAAGTGATTTACAATCAGCACCGGCCCACATGCAGCACGTGGCCGATCACCGAGTAATGGAGCACAAAACTCTCACCAGCTGCCTGCAGGCCACATAGCAGCGAATGGCAGAGTTGGAGATGGAGGCTTCTGCAGTCACTGCTGCACAGAAGGAGATTGAAATATTCTTCGAACAGCTGAATGATGTAACACTTCAGCTCGAGTAAAAGATCAGAAGCTTCTATGACCTGGAGCAAGTGAACAGAGATTTGCAGGAGAAGCTGGAAGCACTCTGGACATAGAGGAGCAACAGGAATAACAGAATCTGCAAGCTCCAACAAGCACAGGCAGGGCATGAGGTACTGACAAGTCTACTGGACAACCTGAGCTGGATGGTGACAGCAGCGAATCTGGACACAGACACCTTAGTGAAGGACCTGAGAATTGAGAGGTCCACACAAAGGAGGAGGCCCGACCGCTGACCGAGCAGGTGAACCAACTGACAGAGCAGAAGGAGGAAGGGGCTAGGCAGGTGCTGGATTTTGAGAAAGAGCTGGGGGAACTGAGAAGGAAGCTGGCAGAGCCATGGCCCCCCACAGGACTATCTCAGGCCAAGCAGCAGCTGCAGACCCAGGCCTACCGCATGCAGATGGAGTTGAAAAACCTGGAGGAACAACTTCACATCCAGGTCGAGGAAAACCAGAGGCCCAATCTCCAGAATGCAGAGCAATGGGAACAACTGCGGAGACTGGAGGAGAAGACGGAGGGTTGGCAAGGGATCCCGGAGACCCCATGATGCACATGTCTGTGCGACCCACAGCTAGAAGAACAGCTGACCTTGCTGTGGGTTGCTCTCCATAGGGTGAGCGGTGAGAAGGAGGAGTTTGCTAGCATCTTGGACTCTGAGCAGCAGGTGAAGAAACATCTGCAGGAACAGATGGACCACTCAGGGGAGAAGATAGAGAAAAGGAAAGAGATGGATGAGAGAGAGACCCAAGTGGCTTGGGAGCTGCAGGAGCAGCAGGAGCAGTCCCTGGCCCAGCTGCAGGAGCTCAGAGCCACCTGTGAGCCTCACATCACCTCCAATGAACGGCTGAGCTCCAAGAAGTAGGCCTTGCAGCAGCACCTGCAGAGGCAGACCCAGCTGATGGAGCAGCTTTAGCAAGTGCAGGGCCCGACCAACTGTGGGGACTAGGTGATGCCCCCAAAGTGGCAGGACACTCTCAAGTGCCTGGAAGTAATCAGAACACAGGATGAGTGCCTGCAGGCCCAGCTGATCTTCCTGGCTTTCCCTTGGGAAGGGGAAGGTGTGAGCCCTGGAGAAGCAAAAGGTAAGAGTGCGAATCCCCCTTATGTGCCCATCACAGAGGATAGAGACATCCTCCAAAGTAAGAGGGATGTGTCTCTGCAAGCACTCTTTGAGGCTGACATCCATAGGGGGAAACTCCTGCCGCAGGAGCGGTGGGCCTGTTGCAGGCACTCCATCCACCCGACAGCTCAGTGCCAAATAGAGCTGGATCCACAGGTACCCGCCCCGTGAGCTGCCACCACAGCACGTGTGAGATGGGAAGTGGGACAAGTGGGAGTCTAAAAACAAAATCTACTTAATCCACAACCTGCCTGATGAGGTGCACTTCCATAGTCCAGCTAACAAGCTCCACCATCTATGCAGCCAGGTGTTGGCACATATCCACACCGTCCAGGAGTTGCTCCTGGTATGTAACGGACAGATGTTCATCCTGGATCAACTGTGTTGGGAGAAAGCAAAGGGCATGTGCCAGCTGTCGCGGGAGAAGATAGAGAAGAGGAAAGAGCTGCAGGAGCTTCTGTCTCTCTTCTCAAGGGGCTCCAGATGTCGGTCCAGTCTGAGCCCCCCATCTGTGTTGCTGCTTTAGAGGCCTCAGGCTCCTGGGTGGGCAAAATGAGGGAGGAGCAGAAAGGTTTTGAAGAATTGCAACTTCAAGACCGTGTGGAAACTGCCAGAGGAGAGGTCGGGGTTCCTTACCCTGTAGAGGACTCTACCACAGAGGACATCCTGCCACAGATGTCCCACATCCAGAGCCACCCACAACTGGCGAACTCAGGCTTGCAGCACTCTGTCCCTTTTTTCTGTAGGCTGATGGGGATGATGACTCCCTATGTGACATATTGAGTCTCAAAATCTTCGGCAGCCACCAGAACTAGGTGGCCAGGTGTCCTTCTGCCTGGTGATGGGAAGGGTAAACTGTGGGCTGCATAGAGCAGAGGCTGCTGGGAGGAAACACAATTCAAGGGATATCTAATGGCCCATTGGTGACCAGGGAAGAGGCCCATGTTATGCTTATCACAAAGAATAAATTGTTTTCGAAGGGAAACAAATCCTCCACAAAGATTTCTTCTTCCAGTCATAGGGCTTGAACTCAGGGCCTGGTCACTGTCCCTGAGCTCTTTTTGATCAAGACCGGTGCTCTACCAGTTGAGCCCCACCTCTCCTTCCAGCTTTTTCTGTGTGGAATTGAACCCAAGGCTTCAGACATGCTAGGCAAACACTCTACCACTGAGCCACATTCTCAGCTAAGATGATCCCCTGCCCCCAAACACATATAGTCGTTACTCAGATAAATTGGAAGTAGGGGCTAGGATGAATATGAAACACAAATCTGGTTCACACAGAAATACTCCACTGCCCCCTCTTTGACACCCTTATTTAAAGTTTCTCTTTTACCTTTGAGGGATGAGAGAGGGAGAGGGGAGTCCCGAGAGAGGAGTACCAAGAACAGTGGCCCCCTGAGCTCCACAGCCTCCCCCACAAATGTAGTCCTCCAGATTCTGATCTTACCTGACTCAATGTGGAGTCTACATGGTCTCCCCACCACTGCAAGGCTCAGGATGAAATAAATGTCAGCCCTGGACTTAGCCCACACCCAGGGTGGAAACTCCTAGTCCCTGACCGACTTCCACCCCTAACTTCCCTGAGTTTGGCTAGACCCACCACTCACCACAATGTTGGTGGCCATGATTTCATGGACGGATTCCAGGAAGTAGGTCTATTGCAGAAGCAGCAGGGTGAGTATGGAAGAAGGAGGTGGGTGATTTCTCTGGGATCTTCCTCCTTGGAGCCCTCCCATCCAACTAGGGCCATGGTGACCCAAAGCATGCCAAGGTCAGGGGGTGAGACAGATGGAGGAGCACAGGACTAAAGGAGGTAATGCTTTATCTTGGTGCACTTGAAAATTCCAATTATATTCAGCCCATGTCAATCCCAGAGCCAACAGGCAATGCCTCTCATTGTTGTTTTCCATGAGTGCTGTCCCTGAGCTCTTTTTCTCAAGGCTGGCATTCTACTAATTGAGCTACAGGGCCACTTCTTGTTTTCTGATGTTTCATCAAGGATAAAAGTCTCATACACTTTCCTGCCCAGGCTGGCTTGTCACCATGATCCTCCAGATCTCAGCTTCTTGAGTAGCTAGGATGACAGGTGTGAACCACCAGTGCCCAGAATGTGATGCCTTTTAAAAGAATCTTGGCGAGTGTGTAAAAGGAGCCCCAAAGGGCTGGGATAGATCACGACCTAATCAAGGAGCTGGGATGGGGAATGCCGACTTTCTAGTCATTCTGTTCCCCAAAATTAAAGATGCCAAGTGGTGTTGTATGCATCAAACTCCTAGGCCAACAACCACCAGGCTTAATGCGGAAAAGGTAGAGAATACCTAAAAATTGCAGTGTAGAAATCTCTGATTTTGCATGCACATAGTGTGTGTGTGTGTGTGTGTGTGTGTGTGTGTGTGTGTGTGTGTGTGTACCGGGTCTTGAACTCAGAGCCTAGGTGGTTACCTTTAGCCTGTTTGCACAAAGTTGTTGCTCTACCACTTGAACTATAGTAGCTCCACTTCCCAGCTTTTTGGTGATTCATTGGAGATAAGAGTCTTCCCAGGTTAGATTTGAATCTTGATTTATCCTCCAGTGTCTGCCTTGAGGAGCTAGGACTATAGGCATGAGTCACTGGCATCCAGCTGCATGGATGTCTTTTCATAGTCTCTTCTGTTCTAACAGCTATCTACTTGCTCTGGCCTAGATCTCTGGCCTCTACATCAGCTCCCAGCAGCCCCTGACTGTGTGGAGAACATAAAGTTCAAACCTGTCAATGCATCCTATTTCTTTGTCCTCAGGGGAAGGAATGATTCCTCTGAAACCTGGAGGGGTAGGGGTAGGGGTAGAGACAGGTGGGATAGCTGTAGATGGGTGCTCAGCTAGAAGATAGATATTCTGTTTTATCCAAGAAGGAAAGCATGGCCAGATGTTAATGACTCATGCTCTTATATTCCTAGCTCCCTCAGGAGGCTGAGATCTCAGGATTGACATTCAGAGGCTACCCAGCAAAAAATATCTGTGAGACAGTCCTCTCCCAAAATAACACCTGAAAGCTGGAAGAAAAGCTCTGGCTCAAGTGGTACAGTGCTATCCTTGAATGAAAAAAACTGAAGGACAGAACCCGGGCCCTGAGTTCAAGTCCTACTACCAAGATGCACTCATGCGCATGTGCACACACACACACACACACACACACACACAGAGGGAGGTGGTAATGATAAGCAGAGCTAGAACTGCGGGCAGTCCTGAAGCATAATCATAGTAAACTCTTAAACCATACCAGTTGTTTCTCCCTAAGTCCTTCTTGGGCTGAGGGATCTGTGCCTCCATCTAAGCACTGGGGAGGAAAGCTGGGTTCTGAGCCCTGGGACTAATGGGATATAGCATTTACTACAAACAGCAGCCAGCCGGCACTGGATTCCTGAGACTACAAGTCTTTCATGAGCCCAACTCAACACCGCCCAAGGTGTGCCTGACAATTGTGCATTCTTGTGATATCCATATGAGTGGGCATTTACTGTTTTACCCCTGCTGGACCAGAACTGTTGTCTGAGACATCGATTTAGTGCTCAGATCCACACTGCTCTCATGATAGATGTCATTCTGATGACCGGGTCGATGACCTCCGTGTCACAAGGGTCAATCCATCTCTGGTACTGTGGCCCACTCTGTATGCAAAGGCCTCCGAGGAGGCTGCTCTAAAGAAGTGTAGGACACCTAGACTTTGGGAGACCCTCAGGAACCCACTGGAAAATACTCTGCTTAGAGCCACAGCATGAGGTCAAAGCAGGCCAGGTATTGGTCATGTAGCTCAAACTCTGGGCCTGGTTGCTGTCCCCAGCTCTTCATCTTACCACTTGAGCCACAGCACCACTTCCGGTTTTCTGGTGGTTCTTGGAGAACAGAGTCTCCCAGACTTTCCTGCCCAGGCTGGCTTTGAATGGCAATCCTCCAATCTCAGCCTCCTGAGGAGCTAGGAGAACATGCATGAGCCACCAGCGCCCAGCTGATCTGGCCTTTCACCACAGTGGAGTAGGAGCTCCTGAAAGCTTTTCTTTATTTTCTCTGTGCCAGTACTGGGGCCTGAAATCAGGGTCTGGCCTGTGGTCTCTTTAATTTTTCCCTCAAGGCTGGCAATCTACCACTTGAGCCACAGCTCCATTTCTGGCTTTTGGTAGTTCATCGGCAAAAATGTCTCACTAACTTTCCTCCCCTGAGCTGGCTTTGATCCACGATCTCTGATCTCAGTGTCCTGAGTAGCTAGGATTTACAGGGGTTAAGCCACTGGTGACACTGGGCTAGAAGCTTTTCTTAAGCAAGCATTCTTCCTTGCATTTGCCCTGACTCCTCCATGCAAAGGAGGCCTGAAGGTCAGGAGCTGTGGAAAATAGGCTTCTGGTCAAAGAAAATGGCTGGAGTCCTTGGTGAAAAGACACGCTAATCTTCCCCTGGACCCCATTCTGCCCTAACTGTGACTCAAGTGTAAATCTTGTCCCAGACTTGAGTGTTCTGCCAGACTTGTCTGAAGCCACAGAACTTTCATTCCACCCACACTACCAGCTCTACAACACACCTCAGGACCTTTGCCCAAGCTGTCCTTATTGCCTGAGGCTCTCTGGCTTGTTCCACATCTTAGAGCTCCTGTGGAATTTTGGCACTGGTTATATCACCTCGTGGAGCAAGCCTTTCCTTCCCTTCTCCCCCTTTTAAAAATATATTGAGTTCCTACAGATTGAACTTGTGCAGGCTGACTCGAAAATGCTCTATTGTGGTGGTGATGGTGGTGGTGGTGGTGTGTGTGTGTGTGTGTGTGTGTGTGTGTGTGTGTGTGTGTGTGTGTGTGTTTGTGTGTGTGTGCGTGTGTGCATGCGTGCATGTGCACCCACGCATGTGCATGCGTGCAAACACGCATGCCAGTCGTGGGGTTTGAATTCATGGCCTGGACGCTATCCCTGAGCTTTTGTGTTCAAGACTAGCACTGTACTACTTGAATCTCAGCTCTACTTCTGGCTTTTGGGGTTTAATTGGAGAAAAGAGCCTCATATATCCGTTCCTCCACGCAATTGGCATCCTCAGATCTCAGCCTCCTCAGTAGTTAAGATTACATGGGTGAGCCCCCAGCACCTGCCCTCTACCTCTTACCCATAACGGCCCTCCTCTGAGTCCCAGAAGAATATGTCTCACTCTGCTGACTTTTTTTTTTTGTCAATCTTGGGGCTTGAACTCAGGGTCTGGGCATGTTCCTGAGCTGCTTTTTTTCAACACTAGCACTTTTATCACTTAAGCACAGTGTCTCTTTTGGCTTTTTCTCTTTCTGTGGTAGTGAGGAATCGAACTCAGGGCTTTGTGTGTGCTAAGTAAGCACTCTACCAGTAAGACACATTCGCAGACCAAGGCTCATTTCTAAAAGAAGCTATGACGTTGGGATTTATTGGATTACCCCTTTTGGCACAGAAATCGCTGACTCTTTCCTATCTTTGTCAGGATTTGGGACCAGCCTGAGACTCTACAATAAGGAATAATGAATGAGTGATTGCCACCAGGCCCCAGAGGTCTAGGCTAACATCCTACAGGGAGATAGAGCAAATGGAGACACAACTTTCGACAACTCCTACAGCCTAGGAACTGTGGTTTCCCTGGAAGCAGTGGCTGGCTGCTAGGTGTTCTGATGGGACATCTCAGCCAGAACATAATGCACCCATTGCACACACTGTAAAGCTGAATTCAGAAATCCTTAACCAAAAGACCACCAGAGGCCACCACCAATGTAAAAGCAAAGTAGTCTTTATTGCGAGCTCAAGCTTGGTCCCCTCAGATTTACATAGCAGCAACTGAGGTTTACAGCACCTTTTATACACATTTTAGGGAAGGCAGGGACTTTGCATACACCATAGCGTCTTCTAACAAATCACTACACACTGTGGGAAAATCATAAAACAATTCTATATTATGACTGGCGAACTACAATGTGGGAAAGGACCAGAAACAAGTTGTTGGTTAGATCAAGGGGGCTGACATACTTTAAACTGGTTGGCTTGTACCACAGGGAAGTCTCAAGAGGATATGTGCTAAACTGCAGGGTGTCTGGTTTAGATAATGGTCACCAGACCACAGAAGGGGCTGTTTTGGAGTTTCTGATACCTTGACATCCTGCCTTAAGCAAACACCATATGTTTCCCCAAATTGTCTGTGCAAGGCTATTTCAGATATCTCCACATCCTGGCATCTAGTGTTCCCAGGACTGTCTGTGGCTGGAATAGGTCAAGGGTGGCAGAACTAAGTTGGGGTCTTCAGTAAAATAGAGTTGCATAGGTTCCTCAACACCAGTTGCACACACCAGCCCAGGCAAAGCCTTCGTGGCTTCAGTTCTTAAATGGCAGAAAAGGATGCTTTGTTCAAGCTGCAGACTTAGTACTCTCTGAGGGCTTCTTCCAGCTTGCCCAGGTTGGGGGGCTGGGCATGGGCAACCTGCTGAAAGCCAGGCCCTGTCGCTGAGCTCCTTTTGCTCAATGGTAGTGCTCTGCAACTTGAACCACTCAGTGATTTTGTTTGTTTATTTCTTTTGTTTTCTTGAGATCTCTTAAGAAATACAAGTGTCCCGGACTTTCCTGCCCAGGCTGCATTCAAATTGGCATCTCAGCCTTCTGAGGAGTTAGGATCACAGGAAGGAACCACTGACAACGTGGCTTACTTTTCTTCTTGTTCTTTTTTTTCGTGACAATCTGAAATCTTAACGGTGTCATTCCAATGGTTTGCATTCCAAGAAACTTCCCAGGCCTGGATTTCGAATGCTAGGACTGGCACCCACAAATAGAGGGAGATCCTGCAAACTGATTCCTATTCATTTGAATGCTAATGGAATGTTATAAAAGTAATAAGTAAATTTGAAATTAATTCATGATTCTATTTTAGAATGCAACACAAAAATTATTGAATTTATATCTTCCATTCTAGCACCATGGTATGATTAAGGATATTGACTGATATTTTATTAATGCTTTTGTAAGTATTCAACGATGATTCGTCATTAAATGGAGGCATAATTTAATAACTAATAATTGGTAATTATATATATAACTTAATAATATAATATTCCCTCTGTATATATATACACAAATATATGTATGTATATATATACATATATATACATGTATATATATGTACATATATATATATATATATATATATATATATATATATATATATATATATTGGACACTACTGTGGCTTGATTATAGGTCCTCAGAACTTCTTGGCAGCTCAGTTTGCTGGAGGCTGGTGTGCTAAGACTGTGACCCATTTATGAATTGGGCATTGTAGGCTGTGAGTTGAAATCCCCGCATGGCCAAAAATTTATTCATGGAGTAAGAAGCCAATTTTGACAAATTTTTTTCCTTCTCTGTGAAAGTCCTGGGTCTCAGTATATGTGATATGATGTAATAAAATAAATGTTATATGTACAATAATACTAAATAAATAAGGGTAATAAATATCATATGGAGTAAACTCATATGACATAGATCTAATATATGACTATTATATTTTATAGTGCTGGGGCTTCAATTCAGGCGCTGCGAACTTGTCTGAATTGCTTGTCTTCGAGGACGGTGATCTTCCGCTTCACCCACAGTGCCTCAGAATTCCGCAGACCCTGAGTTTAAATCCCAGGCCTGCCAGAAAAATGGGGCAAATTCCATGCCATTATGATGATGATGATGATTATGATGATGATGATGTTTTGGGTCAACCACCGGGCTTGAACTCAGGTCTTGGTATCTCTGCCACAGCCGATCCTTGGATCCTAGGTCCCGAGTTCAAATTTCGGGGCTGGCAAAAATAAAAATAAAAACGAGAAGGATAAAACTGAGAAGTTCAAGGAGGTGGTTTTACTTTTTTTTTTTCATTGCATTGTGACCACCCTGGGTCTAAATGACAATGCCCAGAAAGTGTACATGACCTTACATTGCTGATATTTGGATAACTATTAGGGAAGCCAAGCCGAAACCGGCAACTTAAGCCTGGAAATCGAATCCTGGACTGCCGGGATGGCAGGAGATTCTAAGAAACAATTTCCAATATACATCTGTGTGAATGGAATTTTGTAAAAGTAACAATTACCTTAATAATTAGTGTACGATTATATTATAAAATTATACACAATTATACAACTTTGAATAATTTTCAATTAATATTTTATTATGTATTCAATCATGATGCTTAAAAAAGGAAGGAATAATTTAATTGCCAATAATTGGTAGTAATATTGTATATGAAATTTCATAATATAGAGACATCTCACGTTATATACATCTATCCATCTATCTATCTATCTATCTATCTATCTATCTATCTATCTATCTATCTATCTATCTATCTGCAAGTCTAAACATTCATCTTTTTATACACTTGTCACTAATGGGGCTGAGTGATAGAGTGCTCGCCTAGTACGTACAAAGCCCTCGTTTCGATTCCTCACTACTGTGTGCATAGGAAAATCCAGAAGTTTTGCTGTCACTCAAACAGTTGAGCACTAACTTTGAGCATAAAAGATTAGGGACTGTGTCTAGACGCTTCCTCAAGACCCATGACTGGCACCAAAACAAAAAATAAAAAGGAAAATATAGAATGTTCTGACTGCAACTATATAAAAATAGGGCTGCAAATACCTCATCACAGAGCAAGGAGGGAGTCTAGTGCTGACAGCTGCCGTCTAACCTGACTTAGCCAGAGGTGAACCACTGCAACCCATCTCCACAGAACTGGATGCTGCTGGCTTACTTACCCCTGTCATCCAAGATACTCAGGGACTGAGATCTGACACTGGTGGGTTTAAAACCAGGCCCTGTCAGGATGTCTGTGAAACTCTGAGCTGTGGCTCAAAGTGGTAGAGCTCTAGTCTTGAGCAAAAAATCTTAGGACAGTACCCCCAAACTGTCAGTGCAATTCCATGGCTGATGCCCTCCCCCCAAAACCCCATCCCTCTAAAATCTAAATTTGTACTGTTTGTGAGGTGTTTCTGAAAGAATGGTGATACTGATGAAAGCACCTTAATTTAATGACAGCATGTGGGATACAGTTATGTGATCAGTCCTTCATGAGATGTTGTGTGTTGAGTCATTCACGCGGTGCATTTTTTCATCTGGTTCTTGTAAGAGCTCCACAAGTAAGATGATGATTTGCCCCTGTCAGGGCCAAAATTATGTATGTACCTATCTCTAGTGAGTTGTCTCCTGCAGACAATTTTTTTGGCTTAAGTTTCTCAGTCATGAACCTTGAACTCAGGACCTAGCCACTGACTTACCTGTTGGGATCATGGCTAGTGCCCTACCACGTGAAGCCAAGGAACACCTTGCAACAGAGTGTTAGGGTCTAGGCGTATAGTAGCTAAGGACTGTCATCCTGCCTACTCAGGAAGCTGAGATCTGACGATCTGGGTTCAAAACTATCCCAGACACAAATGGTCCCATGAGACTTTTATCTCCTATTCACCATTTAGAAACTTGAAGTGGAAGCCTCACGCCTGTCATACAAGCTACTCAGGTGGCAGAGAGCTGAGGATCACGGGTCCAAAACCAGCCTGGGCAGAAAATTCCTTGAGATGCTTCTCTCCAGTGAACCACCAAAAACCAGAAGGGGTGCTGTAGCTCAAGCAATTGGCTTTAGCTGAAGAGCTCAAGGACAGCACCCAGGCCTAGATTTCAATTCTTCCAACTTCCAAGAAAAGAAAGAAAGAAACCTGCAGTGGTGTACTGAGAATGTGTCTTATGGGTAGAGTGTTTTGCATGTATGAATCCCTGGGTTTGATTCCTTAGTACCGCATCACTAGAAAAACGCCTGAAGTGGCTGTGTGGCTCAAGTGGTAGAATGCTATCCTTGTACAGGAGAAACTCAAGTACTGTGCTCAGGTTCTGAGTTCAAGCTCCAGGACAATGAATGAACACATATACATGTACACACACACACACACACAAACACACACACTGATGCCAGAAGTGAAGCTGTGACACCAAATGGTAAAGCACTGAGCTTCTGTTCTGAGCTCATGGTAAGCACCCAGGTCCTGTGTTCAACCCTGAAACACAGCCACCCAGGGCCCAACTAGGAGAGGTCAAAGGTTTCAAAATCTGATGAGCTTCACCAGCCCTAGATGACAGGAAGCATTGTGATATTACACAAGTGCTTAGATTTAGCAAGCTTCCAGAAACCTAGGGAGGCACCATTGCCAATAATGAGTCATTTCATTAGGTTCAGCTACCTAGTTGTCTGCCAGAAGGACCCTTGAATTAATTGTAGCAGGTTATTTTAAAACTAGAACATAGTCTAACAAAGACAGGATAAGTGCAGGGAACTTGACCTATCATGGGAGGTGGCACAAATAAAGACTTCCTGTCAAAACAGCACTGGAGAGAGAGATAGCTTGGGGGTACAAAGAGGCCTTTTTCTCCTGGCCTTCAGAGTCAGCCCACAC